>NW_027596855.1:0-143480 GCF_964194155.1 Cetorhinus maximus
TGGAGAGGGAGAAGGAGTGGAGTGGAGAGGAGATTGAGAGAGAGATGAGAGGAGCGGAGAGGAGAGCAGAGGGAGAGGAGAGGTAGTGGAGATGGAGGGTGAGCGAGGGGGATTGAGAGGAGAGGCGAGGAGTGGAGAGGGAGAGGAGAGGGTGAGGGGGAGGTGAGGAGAGGGTGAGGGAGAGGAGAGGAGTTGGCGAGGAGAGGAGAGCTAGAGGGAGAGGAGAGGTAGAGGATATGAGAGGAGAGGAGGGAGAGGGAGAGGAGAGTGACAAAAGAGGGAGAGGGAGAGGAGAGGGAGAGGAGAGGGAGAGCGAGCTGGGAAGGGAGAGGAGAGGAGAGGGAGAGGAGCGGGAGAGGAGAATGCGAGGAGAGGGGGAGCAGAGGAGAGGAGAGGAGAGGGAGAGCGAGAGGAGATGGAGAGGGAGAGGGGAAGGGAGAGCAGAGGAGAGGGAGAGGAGAGGAGAGGAGATGAGAGGAGAGGAGATCAGAGGTGATGAGAGGAGAGGAGAGGAGAGGAGAGGAGAGGGAGTGGAGAGGGAGAGCGAGAGGAGATGGAGAGGGAGAGGGGAAGGGAGAGGAGAGGAGAGGGAGAGGAGAGGAGAGGAGATGAGAGGAGAGGAGATCAGAGGTGATGAGAGGAGAGGAGAGGAGAGGAGAGGAGAGGGAGAGGAGAGGAGGGGAAAGTAGAGGGAGTGGAGAAGGAGGGATAGGGAGGCAGAGGGAGGAAGAGGTTGAGGAGGGGAGAGGGTGAGAAGAGGGAGAGGAGAGGAGAGGAGAAGAGAAGAGTGGAGAGGGAGAGGAGAGGGAGAGCGAGAAAAGAGGGAGGGAGAGGAGAGGAGAGGGAGAGATGAGGAGAGGGAGAGGAGTGGGAGGGAGAGGAGGGGGGAGGATAGGGGAGGAGAGGAGAGGAAAGGAGGGGAGTGGGACAAGGAGAGGAGAGGGAGAGGAGAGGAGAGAAGTGGAGAGGAGAGGAGAGGAAGAGGGAGAGGAAGAGGGAGAGGGAGAGGAGAGGGAGAGGGAGAGGGAAAGAGAAAGGGTGAGGGAGCGGATAGGAGAGGAGAGGTGAGGAGAGGAGAGCGAGAGGAGAGGTAGAAGAGACGAAGGGGGAGCGAGGTGGATGGAGAGGAGAGGAGAGGAGAGTAGAGGGAGCAGGGAAGGTGAGGAGAGGAGAGGAGATGGAGAGGAGAGGGAGAGGAAGCAGGGAAGGGAGAGGAGAGGAGAGTGCGAGGAGAGGGAGAGAAGAGGAGAGGGAGAGGAGGGGTATATGGAGAGGAGAGGGAGAGGTTAGGGGGAGAAGAGGAGAGGAAAGGAAAACGAGGGACAGGGAGTGGAGACGGAGAGGAGAGGAGAGGGAGAGAAGAGGAGAGGAGACTAGAGGAGAGGAGAGAGGAGAGGAGAGGAGTAGAGAGTGCAACACATCCTCAATTACTGACACTCCAATAGTGCAGCACACCCTCAATTAATGACATTCCAATAGTGCAGCTCACCCTCAATTACTGACACTCCAATAGTGCAGCTCACCCTCAATTACTGACACTCCAATAGTGCAGCACACCCTCAATTACTGACACTCCAATAGTGCAGCTCACCCTCAATTACTGACACTCCAATAGTGCAACACATCCTCAATTACTGACACTCCAATAGTGCAGCACACCCTCAATTACTGACTCTCCAATAGTGCAGCACACCCTCAATTACTGACACTCCAATAGTGCAGCACACCCTCAATTACTGACACTCCAATAGTGCAGCACACCCTCAATTACTGACATTCCAATAGTGCAGCACACCCTCAATTACTGACACTCCAATAGTGCAGCACACCCTCAATTACTGACACAACTAAAGTGCAGCACACCCTCAATTACTGACACTCCAATAGTGCAGCACACCCTCAATTACTGACACTCCAATAGTGCAGCACACCCTCAATTACTGACACTCCAATAGTGCAGCACACCCTCAATTACTGACACTCCAATAGTGCAGCACACCCTCAATTACTGACACTCCAATAGTGCAGCACAACCTCAATTACTGACCCTCCAATAGTGCAAAACATCCTCAATTACTGACACTCCAATAGTGCAGCTCACCCTCAATTACTGACACTCCAATAGTGCAACACATCCTCAATTACTGACACTCCAATAGTGCAGCACACCCTCAATTACTGACTCTCCAATAGTGCAGCACACCCTCAATTACTGACACTCCAATAGTGCAGCACACCCTCAATTACTGACACTCCAATAGTGCAGCACATCCTCAATTACTGACACTCCAATAGTGCAGCTCACCCTCAATTACTGACACTCCAATAGTGCAACACATCCTCAATTACTGACACTCCAATAGTGCAGCACACCCTCAATTACTGACACTCCAATAGTGCAACACATCCTCAATTACTGACACTCCAATAGTGCAGCACACCCTCAATTACTGACTCTCCAATAGTGCAGCACACCCTCAATTACTGACACTCCAATAGTGCAGCACAACCTCAATTACTGACCCTCCAATAGTGCAACACATCCTCAATTACTGACACTCCAATAGTGCAGCTCACCCTCAATTACTGACACTCCAATAGTGCAACACATCCTCAATTACTGACACTCCAATAGTGCAGCACACCCTCAATTACTGACTCTCCAATAGTGCAGCACACCCTCAATTACTGACACTCCAATAGTGCAGCACACCCTCAATTACTGACACTCCAATAGTGCAGCACAACCTCAATTACTGACACAACAAAACTGCAGAACACAATCAGTTACTGACACTCCAATAGTGCAGCACAACCTCAATTACTGACACTCCAATAGTACAGTATACCCTCAATTAACGGTACTCCAGTAGTGCAGCACACCCTCAATTACTGACACTCCAATAGTGAAGCACACCCTCAATTACTGACACTCCAATAATTCAGCAAACCCACAATTACTGACACTAAAATAATGCAGCACAGCTTCAATTACTGACACTCCAATAGTGCAGTACACCCTCAATAACTGACACTCCAATAGTGCTGCTCACCCTCAATTACTGACGCTCCAATAGTGCAGCACAGCCTCAATTAATGACTCTCCAATAGGGCAGCGCACCCTCAATTACTGACCCTCCAATAGTGCAGCACACCCTCAATAACTGACACTCCAATAGTGCAGCAAACGCTCCATTACTGAACCTCAAATAGTGCAGCACAGCCTGAATTTCTGAAACACCAGTAGGGCAGCACAACCTCAATAAATGACTCTCCAATAGTGCAGCACACCCTCAATTACTGACACTCCAATAGTGCAGAACACCCTCAATTACTGACACCCCAATAGTGCAGCTCACCCTCAATTTCTGACACTCCAATAGTGCAGCAAAGCCTCAATTACTGACACTCCATTAGTGCCGCACAACCTCAATTACTGACCCTCCAATAGTGCAGCGCACCCTCAATTACTGAACCTCCAATAGTGCAGCACACCCTCAAGTACTAACCCTCCAATAGTGCAGCTCATCCTCAATTACTCACACACCAAAAGTGCAGCACACCCTCAATTACTGACAATCCATTGGTGCAGCAGACGCCCAAATACTCACAATACAATAGTGCAGAACACCCTCAATTACTGACCCTCCAATAGTGCAGCACACCCTGAATTCCTGACACTCCAATTGTGCAGCACACCCTCAATTACTGACACTCCAATAGTGCAGCACACCCTCAATTACTGACAGTCCAATAGTGCAGCACACACTCAGTTACTGACCCTCCAATAGTGCAGCACACCCTCAATTACTGACACTCCAATAGTGCAGCACACCTTCAACCACTGACAATCCACTAGTGCAATGCACACTCAATTACTGACTCTCCAAAAGGGCGGCACACCCTCAATAACTGACACTCCAATAGTGCAGCACACGCTCCATTACTGACCCTCAAATTGTGCAGCACACCCTCAATCACTGACACCACAATAGTGCAGCACACCCTCAATTTCTGACACTCCAATAGTGCAGCTCATCCTCAATTATTCACACACTAATAGTGGAGCACACCCTCAATTACTGACAATCCATTGGTGCAGCAGACCCCCAAATACTCACACTACAATAGTGCAGAACACCCTCAATTACTGACCCTCCAATAGTGCAGCACACCCTGAATTCCTGACACTACAATAGTGCAGCACACTCTCAATTACTGACACTCCAATAGTGCAGCACACCCTCAATTACTGACAATCCAATAGTGCAGCACACCCTCAATTACTGACTCTCCAATAGTGCAGCACACCCTCAATTACTGACACTCTAATAGTGCAGCACACCCTCAATTACTGACACTCCAATAATGCAGCACACCATCAATTACTGACCCTCCAATAATGCAGCATACCATCAATTAATGACCCTTTTATATTGCAGCACACCCTCAATTACCGACACTCTAATAGTGCAGCACACCCTCAATTACCGACACTCTAATAGTGCAGCACACCCTCAATTACTAACACTCCAATAGTGCAGCACACCCTCAATTACTGACACTCCAATAGTGCAGCACACCCTCAATTACTGACCCTCCAATGGTGCAGCACACACTCAATTACTGACACTCCAATGGTGCATCATACCCTCAATTACTGACACTCCAATGGTGCAGCACACCCTCAATTACTGACACTCCAATAGTGCAGCATACCCTCAATTACTGACCCTCCAATAGTGCAGCACACCCTCAAATACTGACACTGCAGTAGACTAGCACACCCTCAAATACTGACACTCCAAAAGTGCAGCACACCCTCAAATACTGACACTGCAATAGTGCAGCACACCCTCAATTACTGACACTCCAATAGAGCAGCACACCCTCAATTACTGACACTCCAATAGTGCAGCACACCCTCAATTACTGACCCTTCAATTGTGCAGCATACCCTCAATTAAATGCACTCCAATATTGCAGCACAACCTCAATTACTGACCCTCCAATAGTGCAGCACACACTCAATTACTGACACTCCAATAGTGCAGCACACCCTCAATTACTGACACTCCAATAGTGCAGCACACCCTCAATTACTGACCCTCCAATGGTGCAACACACACTCAATTAATGATACTCCAATAGTGCAGCATACCCTCAATTACTGACACTCCAATAGTGCAGCACACCCTCAAATACTGACACTCCAATAGTGCAGCACACCCTCAAATACTGACACTCCAATAGTGCAGCACACCCTCAATTAGTGACAATCCAATACTGCAGCACACCCTCAATTACTGACACTCCAATAGAGCAGCACACCCTCAATTACTGAAACTCCAATAGTGCAGCACATCCTCAATTACTGACACTCCAATAGTGCAGCATACCATCAATTACTGACCCCTTTATATTGCAGCAGACCCTCAATTACTGACACTCTAATAGTGCAGCACCCCCTCAAATACTGACACTCCAATAGTGCAGCACACCCTCAATTACTGACCCTCCAATGGTGCAGCACACCCTCAATAACTGACACTCCAATATTGCAACACACCCTCAATTACTGACACTCCAATAGTGCAGCACACCCTCAATTACTGACACTCCAATAGTGCAGCACACCCTCAATTACTGACCCTCCAATAGTGTAGCACACCCTCAATTACTGACAATCCAAATGTTTAGCACATCCTCAATTACTGACACTCCAATAGTGCAGCACACCCTCAATTACTGACACTCCAATAGTGCAGCACACCCTCAATTACTGACACTCCAATAGTGCAGCACACCCTCAATTACTGACACTCCAATAGTGTAGCACACCCTCAATTACTGACAATCCAAATGTTTAGCACATCCTCAATTACTGACACTCCAATACTGCAGCACACCCTCAATTACTGACAATCCAAATGTTTAGCACATCCTCAATTACTGACACTCCAATAGTGCAGCACACCCTCAATTACTGACACTCCAATAGTGCAGCACACCCTCAATTACTGACACTCCAATAGTGCAGCACACCCTCAATTACTGACACTCCAATAGTGCAGCACACCCTCAATTACTGACAATCCAAATGTTTAGCACATCCTCAATTACTGACACTCCAATAGTGCAGCACACCCTCAATTACTGACACCCCAATAGTGCAGCAAAGCCTCAATTATGGACACTCCAATAGTGCAGCACACCCTCAATTACTGACACTCCAATAGTGCAGCAAAGCCTCAATTATGGACACTCCAATAGTGCAGCATACCCTCAATTTCTGACACTCAAATAGTGCCATACAGCCTCAATTACTGACACTCCAATAGAGCAGCACACCCTCAATTACTGACACTCCAACAGTGTAGAACAACCTCAATTACTGACACTGCAATAGTGCAGCTCACACTCAATTACTGACCCTCCAATAGTGCAGCAAACTCTCAATTACTGACACTCCAGTAGAGCAGCACATCCTCAATTTCTGACCATCCAATGGTGCAGCACACCCTCAATTACTGACACTCGAATAATGCAGCACGCCCTCAATTAATGACCCTCCAATAGTGCAGCACACCCTCAATTACTGACAATCCAATAGTGCAGAAAACCCTCAATTACTGACACTCCAAAAGTGCAGCAAACCCTCAATTACTGATACTCCAATAGTGCAGAACACCCTCAATTACTGACTCTCCAATAGTGCAGCACACCCTCAATTACTGACACTCCAAAAGTGCAGCAAACCCTCAATTACTGATACTCCAATAGTGCAGAACACCCTCAATTACTGACCCTTCAATAGTGCAGCACACCCTCAATTACTGACCCTCAAATAGTGCAGCACAAACTGATTTACTGAAACTCCAGTAGTGCTGCACAACCTCAAGAAATGACACTCCAATAGTGCAGCACACCCTCAAATTACTTACCCTCCAATAGTGCAGCGCACGCTCAATCACTGACACCCCAATAGTGCAGCACACCCTCAATTTCTGACACTCCAATAGTGCAGCACACCCTCAATTACTGACACTACAATAGTGCAGAACACCCTGAATTACTGACCCTCCAATAGTGCAGCACACCCTCAATTACTGACTCTCCAATAGTGCAGCACACCCTCAACCACTGACAATCCACTAGTGCAACACACCCTCTATTACTGACACTCCAATAGTGCAGCACACCCTCAATTACTGACTCTCCAATAGTGCAGCACAACCTCAATTACTGACACTCCAACAGTGCAGCACACCCTCAATTACTGACACACCAATAGTGCAGCACACCCTCAATTACTGACACTCCAATAGTGCAGCACACCCTCAATTACTGACACTCCAATAGTGCAGCACACCCTCAATTACTGACTCTCCAATAGTGCAGCACACCCTCAATTACTGACAATCGACTAGTGCAGCACACCCTCAATTACTGACAATCGACTAGTGCAGCACACCCTCAATTACTGACACTCCAATAGTGCAGCACACCCTCAATTACTGACACTCCAATAGTGCAGCACACCCTCAATTACTGACCCTCCAATAGTGCAGCACACCCTCGATTACTGACTCTCCAATAGTGCAGCACACCCTCAATTACTGACACTCCAATAGTGCAGCACACCCTCAATTACTGACTCTCCAATAGTGCAGCACACCCTCAATTACTGACTCTGCAAAAGTGCAGCACACCCTCAATTACTGACAATCCAAAAGTGCAGCACACCCTCAATAACTGACCCTCCAATAGTGCAGCACACCCTCAATAACTGACCCTCCAATAGTGCAGCACACCCTCAATTACTGACATTCCAATAGTGCCACACAGCCTCAATTACTGACCCTCCAATATTGCAGCACAACCTCAATTAATGACACTCCAATAGTGCAGAACACACTCAATTACTGACACTCCAATAGTGCAGCACACCCTCAATTACTGACACTCCAATAGTGCAGCACACCCTCAATTACTGACACTCGAATAGTGCAGCACACCTTCAATTACTTACCCTTCAATAGTGCAGCGTACCCTCAATTAAAGGGACCCCAATAGTGCAGTACAACCTCAATTACTGACCCTTCAATAGTGCAGCACACCCTCAATTACTGACACTCCAATAGTGCAAAATACACTCAATTACTGACCCTCAAATAGTGCAGCACACCCTCAATTAATGATACTCCAATAGTGCAGCACACCCTCAATTACTGACACTCCAATAGTGCAGCACACCCTCAAATACTGACACTGCAATAGACCTGCACACCGTCAAATACTGACACTGCAATAGACCAGCACACCCTCAAATACTGACACTGCAATAGGCCAGCACACCCTGAATTAGTGACACTCCAATTGTGCAGCACACACTCAATTACTGACAATCCAAATGTGCAGCACACCCTCAATTACTGACACTCCAATAATGCAGCACACCTACAATTTCTGACCCTTCAATAGTGCAGCATACCCTCAATTAAATGCACCCCAGTAGTGCAGCACAACCTCAGTTACTGACCCTACAATAGTGCAGCACACCCTCAATTACTGACCTTCCAAAAGTGCAGCACACCCTCAATTACTGACACTCCAATAGTGCAGCACACCCTCAATTACTGACCCTCCAATAATGCAGCACACCCTCAATTAAAGACACTCCAATAGTGCAGCACACACTCAATTACTGACCCTCCAATAATGCAGCACACCCTCAATTAAAGACACTCCAATAGTGCAGCACACCCTCAATTAAAGACACTCGAATAGTGCAGCACACACTCAATTACTGACACTCCAATAGTGCAGCACACCCTCAATTACTGACACTCTAATAGTACTGCACCCCCTCAAAAACTGACAATACAAAATGCAGCCCACCCTCAATTACTGACCCTCCAATGGTGCAGCACACACTCAATTACTGACACTCCAATAGTGCAGTGCACCCTCAATTACTGACCCTCCAATGGTGCAGCACACACTCAATTACTGACAATCCAAATGTGCAGCACACCCTCAATTACTGACCCTTCAATAGTGCAGCATACCCTCAATTAAATGCACACCAATAGTGCAGCACACCCTCAATTACTGACACTCCAATAGTGCAGCAAAGCCTCAATTATGGACACCCCAATAGTGCAGCACACCCTCAATTTCTGACACACCAATATAGACATACAGCCTCAATTACTGACACTCCATTAGTGCAGCACACCCTCAATTACTGACACTCCAATAGTGCAGCACACCCTCAATTACTGACACTCCAATATTGCCATACAGCCTCAATTACTGACACTCCATTAGTGCAGCACACCCTCAATTACTGACAATCCAATAGTGCAGAACTACCTCAATTACTGACAATCCAATAGTGCAGCACACCTCAATTACTGACACTCCAATAGTGCAGCACACCCTCAATTACTGACAATCCAATAGTGCAGAACTACCTCAATTACTGACACTGCAATAGTGCAGCACACACTCAATTACTGACACTCCAATAGTGCTGCACACCCTCAGTTACTGACACTCGAATAATGCAGCACACCCTCAATTAATGACCCTCCAAAAGTGCAGCACACACTCAATTACTGACACTCCAATAGTGCAGCACACCCTCAATTACTGACACTCTAATACTACTGCACCCCCTCAAATACTGACAATACAATACATGCAGCACACCCTCAATTAATGACCCTCCAATAGTGCAGCACACACTCAATTACTGACACTCCAATAGTGCAGCACACACTCAATTACTGACACTCCAATAGTGCAGCACACCCTCAAATACTGACACTGCAATAGACCTTCACACCGTCAAATACGGACACTGCAATAGACCAGCACACCCTCAAATACTGACACTGCAATAGACCAGCGCACCCTGAATTAGTGACACTCCAACAGTGCAGCACACACTCAATTACTGACAATCCAAATGTGCAGCACACCCTCAATTACGGACCCTTCAATAGTGCAGCATACCCTCAATTAAATGCACCCCAATAGTGCAGCACAACCTCAATTACTGACACTCCAATATTGCAGCACACCCTCAATTAATGACACTCCAATAGTGCAGCACACCCTCAATTACTGACACTCTAATAGTACTGCACCCCCTCAAAAACTGACAATACAATACTGCAGCACACCCTCATTAACTGACCCTCCAATGGTGCAGCACACACTCAATTACTGACACTCCAATAGTGCAGCACACCCTCAATTACTGACACACCAATAGTGCAGCACACCCTCAATTACTGACACTCCAACAGTGCAGAACAACCTCAATTACTGACACTGCAATAGTGCAGCACACACTCAATTACTGACCATCCAATAGTGCAGCAAACTCTCAATTACTGACACTCCAGTAGAGCAGCACATCCTCAATTTCTGACCATCCAATGGTGCAGCACACCCTCAATTACTGACACTCGAATAATGCAGCACACCCTGAATTACTGACCCTCCAACAGTGCAGCACATCCTCAATTACTGAAAATCCAATAGTGCAGAACACCCTCAATTACTGAAAATCCAATAGTGCAGCACACCCTCAATTACTGACACTCCAATAGTGCAGCACACCCTCAATTACTGACCCTTCAATAGTGCAGCACACCCTCAATTACTGACCCTCAAATAGTGCAGCACAAACTGATTTACTGAAACTCCAGTAGTGCTGCACAACCTCAATAAATGACTCTCCGATATTGCAGCACACCCACATTTACTGACACTCCAATAGTGCAGCACACCCTCAAATTACTTACCCTCCAATAGTGCAGCGCACGCTCAATCACTGATACCCCAATAGTGCAGCACACCCTCAATTTCTGACACTCCAATAGTGCAGCACACCCTCAATTTCTGACACTCCAATAGTGCAGCACACCCTCAATTTCTGACACTCCAATAGTGCAGCACACCCTGAATTACTGACCCTCCAATAGTGCAGCACACCCTCAATTACTGACTCTCCAATAGTGCAGCACACCCTCAATTACTGACACTCCAATAGTGCAGCACACCCTCAATTACTGACACTCCAATAGTGCAGCACAGCCTCAATTACTGACACTCCAACAGTGCAGCACACTCTCAATTACTGACACTCCAGTAGTGCAGCACACCCTCAATTACTGACACTCCAACAGTGCAGCACACTCTCAATTACTGACACTCCAGTAGTGCAGCACACCCTCAATTACTGACCCTCCAATAGTGCAGCACACCCTCAATTACTGACCCTCCAATAGTGCAGCACACCCTCAATTACTGACAATCGACTAGTGCAGCACACCCTCAATTACTGACTCTGCAAAAGTGCAGCACACCCTCAATTACTGAGAATACAAAAGTGCAACACACCCTCAATTACTGACACTCCAATAGTGCAGCACACCCTCAATAACTGACCCTCCAATACTGCAGCACACCCTCAATTACTGACATTCCAATAGTGCCACACAGCCTCAATTACTGACCCTCCAATATTGCAGCACAACCTCAATTAATGACACTCCAATAGTGCAGCACACCCTCAATTACTGACACTCCAATAGTGCAGCACACCCTCAATTACTGACACTCGAATAGTGCAGCACACCTTCAATTACTTACCCTTCAATAGTGCAGCGTACCCTCAATTAAAGGGACCCCAATAGTGCAGTACAACCTCAATTACTGACCCTCCAATATTGCAGCACAACCTCAATTAATGACAATCCAATAGTGCAGAACACACTCAATTACTGACACTCCAATAGTGCAGCACACCCTCAATTACTGACACTCCAATAGTGCAGCACCCCCTCAATTACTGACACTCCAATAGTGCAGCACACCCTCAATTACTGACACTCGAATAGTGCAGCACACCTTCAATTACTTACCCTTCAATAGTGCAGCGTACCCTCAATTAAAGGGACCCCAATAGTGCAGTACAACCTCAATTACTGACCCTTCAATAGTGCAGCACACCCTCAATTACTGACACTCCAATAGTGCAAAACACACTCAATTACTGACCCTCAAATAGTGCAGCACACCCTCAATTAATGATACTCCAATAGTGCAGCACACCCTCAATAACTGACACTCTAATATTACTGCACCCCATGAAATACTGACAATACAATACTGCAGCACACCCTCAATTACTGACACTCCAATAGTGCAGCACACCCTCAAATACTGACACTGCAATAGACCTGCACACCGTCAAATACTGACACTGCAATAGACCAGCACACCCTCAAATACTGACACTGCAATCGGCCAGCACACCCTGAATTAGTGACACTCCAATTGTGCAGCACACACTCAATTACTGACAATCCAAATGTGCAGCACACCCTCAATTACTGACACTCCAATAATGCAGCACACCTACAATTTCTGACCCTTCAATAGTGCAGCATACCCTCAATTAAATGCACCCCAGTAGTGCAGCACAACCTCAGTTACTGACCCTCCAATAGTGCAGCACACCCTCAATTACTGACCTTCCAAAAGTGCAGCACACCCTCAATTACTGACACTCCAATAGTGCAGCACACCCTCAATTACTGACACTCTAATAGTACTGCACCCCCTCAAAAACTGACAATACAAAATGCAGCCCACCCTCAATTACTGACCCTCCAATGGTGCAGCACACACTCAATTACTGACACTCCAATAGTGCAGTGCACCCTCAATTACTGACACTCCAATAGTGCAGCACACCCTCAAATACTGACACTGCAATAGACCTGCACACCCTCAAATACTGACACTCCAATAGTGCAGCACACACTCAATTACTGACAATCCAAATGTGCAGCACAACCTCAATTACTGACCCTCCAATAGCGCAGCAAAGCCTCAATTATGGACACTCCAATAGTGCAGCACACCCTCAATTTCTGACACTCCAATATTGCCATACAGCCTCAATTACTGACACTCCATTAGTGCAGCACACCCTCAATTACTGACACTCCAATAGTGCAGCACACCCTCAATTACTGACACTCCAATAGTGCAGCACACCCTCAATTACTGACACTCCAATAGTGCAGAACTACCTCAATTACTGACACTCCAATAGTGCAGCACACCCTCAAATACTGACACTGCAATAGACCTTCACACCGTCAAATACGGACACTGCAATAGACCAGCACACCTTCAAATACTGACACTGCAATAGACCAGCGCACCCTGAATTAGTGACACTCCAATAGTGCAGCACACACTCAATTACTGACAATCCAAATGTGCAGCACACCCTCAATTACGGACCCTTCAATAGTGCAGCATACCCTCAGTTAAATGCACCCCAATAGTGCAGCACAACCTCAATTACTGACACTCCAATATTGCAGCACACCCTCAATTAATGACACTCCAATAGTGCAGCACACACTCAATTACTGACACTCCAATATAGCAGCACACCCTCAAATACTGACACTACAATAGTGCAGCACACACTCAATTACTGACACTCCAATAGTGCAGTGCACCCTCAATTACTGACACTCCAATAGTGCAGCACACCCTCAAATACTGACACTGCAATAGACCTGCACACCGTCAAATACTGACACTGCAATAGACCAGCACACCCTCAAATACTGACACTGCAATAGACCAGCACACCCTCAAATACTGACACTGCAATAGACCAGCGCACCCTGAATTAGTGACACTCCAATAGTGCAGCAAACTCTCAATTACTGACACTCCAGTAGAGCAGCACATCCTCAATTTCTGACCATCCAATGGTGCAGCACACCCTCAATTACTGACACTCCAATAGTGCAGCAAACCCTCAATTACTGACACTCCAACAGTGCAGCACATCCTCAATTACTGATACTCCAATAGTGCAGCACACCCTCAATTACTCACAATCCACTAGTGCAGCACACCCTCGATTACTGACTCTCCAATAGTGCAGCACACCCTCAATTACTGTCTCTGCAAAAGTGCAGAACAACCTCAATTACTGACAATCCAAAAGTGCAGCACACCCTCAATAACTGACCCTCCAATAGTGCAGCACACCCTCAATTACTGACATTCCAATAGTGTAGCACACCCTCAATTACTGACCCTCCAATATTGCAGCACAACCTCAATTAATGACACTCCAATAGTGCAGCACACCTTCAATTACTGAAACTGCAATAGTCCAGCACACCCTCAATTACTGACACTGCAATAGTGCAGCACACCCTCAATTACTGACCCTTCAATAGTGCAGTGTACCCTCAATTAAATGCACCCCAATAGTGCAGCACAACCTCAATTACTGACACTCCAATAGTGCAGCAAAGCCTCAATTATGGACATTCCAATAGTGCAGCACACCCTCAATTACTGACACTCCATTAGTGCAGCACGCCCTCAATTACTGACACTCCAATAGTGCAGCACACCCTCAATTACTGACCTTCCAATAGTGCAGCACACCCTCAATTACTGACACTCCAATAGTGCAGCACACCCTCAATTACTGACACTCCAATAGTGCAGCACACCCTCAATTACTGACACTCCAATAGTGCAGCACACCCTCAATTACTGACACTCCAATAGTGCAGCACACCCTCAATTACCGACACTCCAATAGTGCAGCACACCCTCAATTACTGACACTCCAATAGTGCAGCACACCCTCAATTACTGACCTTCCAATAGTGCAGCACACCCTCAATTACTGACACTCTAATAGTACTGCACCCCCTCAAAAACTGACAATACAATACTGCAGCACACCCTCAATTACTGACACTCCAATAGTGCAGCACACCCTCAATTACTGACCTTCCAATAGTGCAGCACAACCTCAATTACTGACCCTCCAGTGGTGCAGCACACACTCAATTACTGAACTCCAATAGTGCAGCACACCCTCAATTACTGACACTCTAATAGTACTGCACCCCCTCAAAAACTGACAATACAATACTGCAGCACACCCTCAATTACTGACACTCCAATAGTGCAGCACACCCTCAATTACTGACCCTCCAATAGTGCAGCGCACCCTCAATTACTGACACTCCAATAGTGCAGCACACCCTCAATTACTGACCCTCCAATAGTGCAGCACACCCTCAATTACTGACAATCCAAATGTGCAGCACACCCTCAATTACTGACACTCCAATAATGCAGCACACCTACAATTTCTGACCCTTCAATAGTGCAGCATACCCTCAATTACTGACACTCCAATAGTGCAGCACACACTCAATTACTGACCCTCCAATAATGCAGCACACCCTCAATTACTGACACTCCAATAGTGCAGCACACACTCAATTACTGACCCTCCAATAATGCAGCACACCCTCAATTAATGACACTCCAATAGTGCAGCACACACTCAATTACTGACACTCCAATAGTGCAGCACACCCTCAATTACTGACTCTGCAAAAGTGCAGCACACCCTCAATTACTGACAATACAAAAGTGCAACACACCCTCAATTACTGACACTCCAATAGTGCAGCACACCCTCAATAACTGACCCTCCAATACTGCAGCACACCCTCAATTACTGACATTCCAATAGTGCCACACAGCCTCAATTACTGACCCTCCAATATTGCAGCACAACCTCAATTAATGACACTCCAATAGTGCAGAACACACTCAATTACTGACACTCCAATAGTGCAGCACACACTCAATTACTGACACTCGAATAGTGCAGCACACCTTCAATTACTTACCCTTCAATAGTGCAGCGTACCCTCAATTAAAGGGACCCCAATAGTGCAGTACAACCTCAATTACTGACCCTTCAATAGTGCAGCACACCCTCAATTACTGACACTCCAATAGTGCAAAACACACTCAATTACTGACCCTCAAATAGTGCAGCACACCCTCAATTAATGATACTCCAATAGTGCAGCACACCCTCAATAACTGACACTCTAATATTACTGCACCCCATGAAATACTGACAATACAATACTGCAGCACACCCTCAAATACTGACACTGCAATAGACCTGCACACCGTCAAATACTGACACTGCAATAGACCAGCACACCCTCAAATACTGACACTGCAATAGGCCAGCACACCCTGAATTAGTGACACTCCAATTGTGCAGCACACACTCAATTACTGACAATCCAAATGTGCAGCACACCCTCAATTACTGACACTCCAATAATGCAGCACACCTACAATTACTGACCCTCCAATAGTGCAGCACAACCTCAGTTACTGACCCTCCAATAGTGCAGCACACCCTCAATTACTGACCTTCCAAAAGTGCAGCACACCCTCAATTACTGACACTCCAATAGTGCAGCACACACTCAATTACTGACCCTCCAATAATGCAGCACACCCTCAATTAATGACACTCCAATAGTGCAGCACACACTCAATTACTGACACTCCAATAGTGCAGCACACCCTCAATTACTGACTCTGCAAAAGTGCAGCACACCCTCAATTACTGACAATACAAAAGTGCAACACACCCTCAATTACTGACACTCCAATAGTGCAGCACACCCTCAATAACTGACCCTCCAATACTGCAGCACACCCTCAATTACTGACACTCCAATAGTGCAGCACACCCTCAAATACTGACACTGCAATAGACCTGCACACCCTCAAATACTGACACTCCAATAGTGCAGCACACACTCAATTACTGACAATCCAAATGTGCAGCACACCCTCAATTACTGACCCTTCAATAGTGCAGCATACCCTGAATTAAATGCACACCAATAGTGCAGCACAACCTCAATTACTGACCCTCCAATAGCGCAGCAAAGCCTCAATTATGGACACTCCAATAGTGCAGCACACCCTCAATTTCTGACACTCCAATATTGCCATACAGCCTCAATTACTGACACTCCATTAGTGCAGCACACCCTCAATTACTGACCCTCCAATAGTGCAGCACACCCTCAATTACTGACACTCCAATAGTGCAGCACACCCTCAATTACTGACACTCCAATAGTGCAGAACTACCTCAATTACTGACACTCCAATAGTGCAGCACACACTCAATTACTGACACTCCAATAGTGCAGCAAACTATCAATTTCTGACCATCCAATAGTGCTGCACACCCTCAATTACTGACCCTCCAATAGTGCAGCACACCCTGAATTACTGACACTCCAATAGTGCAGCACACCCTCAGTTACTGACACTCGAATAATGCAGCACAACCTCAATTAATGACCCTCCAAAAGTGCAGCACACCCTCAATTACTGACACTCCAATAGTGCAGCACACCCTCAAATACTGACACTACAATAGTGCAGCACACACTCAATTACTGACACTCCAATAGTGCAGTGCACCCTCAATTACTGACACTCCAATAGTGCAGCACACCCTCAAATACTGACACTGCAATAGACCTGCACACCGTCAAATACTGACACTGCAATAGACCAGCACACCCTCAAATACTGACACTGCAATAGACCAGCGCACCCTGAATTAGTGACACTCCAATAGTGCAGCAAACTCTCAATTACTGACACTCCAGTAGAGCAGCACATCCTCAATTTCTGACCATCCAATGGTGCAGCACACCCTCAATTACTGACACTCCAATAGTGCAGCAAACCCTCAATTACTGACACTCCAACAGTGCAGCACATCCTCAATTACTGATACTCCAATAGTGCAGCACACCCTCAATTACTCACAATCCACTAGTGCAGCACACCCTCAATTACTGTCTCTGCAAAAGTGCAGAACAACCTCAATTACTGACAATCCAAAAGTGCAGCACACCCTCAATAACTGACCCTCCAATAGTGCAGCACACCCTCAATTACTGACATTCCAATAGTGTAGCACACCCTCAATTACTGACCCTCCAATATTGCAGCACAACCTCAATTAATGACACTCCAATAGTGCAGCACACACTCAATTACTGACACTCCAATAGTGCAGCACACCCTCAATTACTGACCCTCCAATAGTGCAGCACACCCTCAATTACTGACACTCCAATAGTGCAGCACACCCTCAATTACTGACACTCCAATAGTGCAGCACACCGTCAAATACTGACACTCCAATAGTGCAGCACACACTCAATTACTGACAATCCAAATGTGCAGCACACCCTCAATTACTGACCCTTCAATAGTGCAGCACAGCCTCAATTACTGACCCTCCAATAGTGCAGCAAAGCCTCAATTATGGACATTCCAATAGTGCAGCACACCCTCAATTACTGACACTCCAATAGTGCAGCACACCCTCAATTACCGACACTCCAATAGTGCAGCACACCCTCAATTACTGACACTCCAATAGTGCAGCACACCCTCAATTACTGACCTTCCAATAGTGCAGCACACCCTCAATTACTGACACTCTAATAGTACTGCACCCCCTCAAAAACTGACAATACAATACTGCAGCACACCCTCAATTACTGACACTCCAATAGTGCAGCACACCCTCAATTACTGACCTTCCAATAGTGCAGCACACCCTCAATTACTGACACTCCAATAGTGCAGCACACCCTCAATTACTGACCTTCCAATAGTGCAGCACACCCTCAATTACTGACACACCAATAGTGCAGCACACACTCAATTACTGACACTCCAATAGTGCAGTGCACCCTCAATTACTGACACTCCAATAGTGCAGCACACCCTCAAATACTGACACTGCAATAGACCTGTACACCGTCAAATACTGACACTGCAATAGACCAGCACACCCTCAAATACTGACACTGCAATAGACCAGCACACCCTCAAAGACTGACACTGCAATAGACCAGCGCACCCTCAAATACTGACACTGCAATAGACCAGCGCATCCTGAATTAGTGACACTCCAATAGTGCAGCACACACTCAATGACTGACAATCCAAATGTGCAGCACACCTTCAATTACTGACACTCCAATAGTGCAGCACACCCTCAATTACTGACCCTCCAATAGTGCAGCGCACCCTCAATTACTGACACTCCAATAGTGCAGCACACCCTCAATTACTGACAATCCAAATGTGCAGCACACCCTCAATTACTGACACTCCAATAATGCAGCACACCTACAATTTCTGACCCTTCAATAGTGCAGCATACCCTCAATTAAATGCACCCCAGTAGTGCAGCACAACCTCAGTTACTGACCCTCCAATAGTGCAGCACACCCTCAATTACTGACCTTCCAAAAGTGCAGCACACCCTCAATTACTGACACTCCAATAGTGCAGCACACACTCAATTACTGACCCTCCAATAATGCAGCACACCCTCAATTAATGACACTCCAATAGTGCAGCACACACTCAATTACTGACACTCCAATAGTGCAGCACACCCTCAATTACTGACTCTGCAAAAGTGCAGCACACCCTCAATTACTGACAATACAAAAGTGCAACACACCCTCAATTACTGACACTCCAATAGTGCAGCACACCCTCAATTACTGACATTCCAATAGTGCCACACAGCCTCAATTACTGACACTCCAATATTGCAGCACAACCTCAATTAATGACACTCCAATAGTGCAGAACACACTCAATTACTGACACTCCAATAGTGCAGCACACCCTCAATTACTGACACTCGAATAGGGCAGCACACCTTCAATTACTTACCCTTCAATAGTGCAGCGTACCCTCAATTAAAGGGACCCCAATAGTGCAGTACAACCTCAATTACTGACCCTTCAATAGTGCAGCACACCCTCAATTACTGACACTCCAATAGTGCAAAACACACTCAATTACTGACCCTCAAATAGTGCAGCACACCCTCAATTAATGATACTCCAATAGTGCAGCACACCCTCAATAACTGACACTCTAATATTACTGCACCCCATGAAATACTGACAATACAATACTGCAGCACACCCTCAATTACTGACACTCCAATAGTGCAGCACACCCTCAAATACTGACACTGCAATAGACCTGCACACCGTCAAATACTGACACTGCAATAGACCAGCACACCCTCAAATACTGACACTGCAATAGGCCAGCACACCCTGAATTAGTGACACTCCAATTGTGCAGCACACACTCAATTACTGACAATCCAAATGTGCAGCACACCCTCAATTACTGACACTCCAATAATGCATCACACCTACAATTTCTGACCCTTCAATAGTGCAGCATACCCTCAATTAAATGCACCCCAGTAGTGCAGCACAACCTCAGTTACTGACCCTCCAATAGTGCAGCACACCCTCAATTACTGACCTTCCAAAAGTGCAGCACACCCTCAATTACTGACACTCCAATAGTGCAGCACACACTCAATTACTGACCCTCCAATAATGCAGCACACCCTCAATTAATGACACTCCAATAGTGCAGCACACACTCAATTACTGACACTCCAATAGTGCAGCACACCCTCAATTACTGACACTCTAATAGTACTGCACCCCCTCAAAAACTGACAATACAAAATGCAGCCCACCCTCAATTACTGACACTCCAATAGTGCAGTGCACCCTCAATTACTGACACTCCAATAGTGCAGCACACCCTCAAATACTGACACTGCAATAGACCTGCACACCCTCAAATACTGACACTGCAATAGAGCAGCACACCCTCAAATACTGACACTGCAATAGACCAGCGCACCCTGAATTAGTGACACTCCAATAGTGCAGCACACACTCAATTACTGACAATCCAAATGTGCAGCACACCCTCAATTACTGACCCTTCAATAGTGCAGCATACCCTGAATTAAATGCACACCAATAGTGCAGCACAACCTCAATTACTGACCCTCCAATAGCGCAGCAAAGCCTCAATTATGGACACTCCAATAGTGCAGCACACCCTCAATTTCTGACACTCCAATATTGCCATACAGCCTCAATTACTGACACTCCATTAGTGCAGCACACCCTCAATTACTGACACTCCAATAGTGCAGCACACCCTCAATTACTGACACTCCAATAGTGCAGAACTACCTCAATTACTGACACTCCAATAGTGCAGCAAACTATCAATTTCTGACCATCCAATAGTGCTGCACACCCTCAATTACTGACCCTCCAATAGTGCAGCACACCCTGAATTACTGACACTCCAATAGTGCAGCACACCCTCAGTTACTGACACTCGAATAATGCAGCACAACCTCAATTAATGACCCTCCAAAAGTGCAGCACACACTCAATTACTGACACTCCAATAGTGCAGCACACCCTCAGTTACTGACACTCGAATAATGCAGCACAACCTCAATTAATGACCCTCCAAAAGTGCAGTACACACTCAATTACTGACACTCCAATAGTGCAGCACACCCTCAATTACTGACACTCTAATACTACTGCACCCCCTCAAATACTGACAATACAATACTGCAGCACACCCTCAATTACTGACCCTCCAATGGTGGAGCACACACTCAATTACTGACACTCCAATAGTGCAGCACACCCTCAAATACTGACACTGCAATAGACCTTCACACCGTCAAATTCGGACACTGCAATAGACCAGCACACCTTCAAATACTGACACTGCAATAGACCAGCGCACCCTGAATTAGTGACACTCCAACAGTGCAGCACACACTCAATTACTGACAA
This sequence comes from Cetorhinus maximus, assembly GCF_964194155.1. Classification (NCBI taxonomy): domain Eukaryota; kingdom Metazoa; phylum Chordata; class Chondrichthyes; order Lamniformes; family Cetorhinidae; genus Cetorhinus; species Cetorhinus maximus. Next base: position 21,666 of record NW_027596855.1, read on the forward strand.
TCCAAATGTGCAGCACACCCTCAATTACGGACCCTTCAATAGTGCAGCATACCCTCAGTTAAATGCACCCCAATAGTGCAGCACAACCTCAATTACTGACACTCCAATATTGCAGCACACCCTCAATTAATGACACTCCAATAGTGCAGCACACCCTCAATTACTGAAACTCCAATAGTGCAGCACACCCTCAATTACTGACACTCCAATATAGCAGCACACCCTCAAATACTGACACTACAATAGTGCAGCACACCCTCAATTACTGACACTCTAATAGTACTGCACCCCCTCAAAAACTGACAATACAATACTGCAGCACACCCTCATTAACTGACCCTCCAATGGTGCAGCACACACTCAATTACTGACACTCCAATAGTGCAGTGCACCCTCAATTACTGACACTCCAATAGTGCAGCACACCCTCAAATACTGACACTGCAATAGACCTGCACACCGTCAAATACTGACACTGCAATAGACCAGCACACCCTCAAATACTGACACTGCAATAGACCAGCACACCCTCAAATACTGACACTGCAATAGACCAGCGCACCCTGAATTAGTGACACTCCAATAGTGCAGCAAACTCTCAATTACTGACACTCGAATAATGCAGCACACCCTCAATTACTGACACTCCAACAGTGCAGCACATCCTCAATTACTGATACTCCAATAGTGCAGCACACCCTCAATTACTGACAATCCACTAGTGCAGCACACCCTCGATTACTGACTCTCCAATAGTGCAGCACACCCTCAATTACTGTCTCTGCAAAAGTGCAGAACAACCTCAATTACTGACAATCCAAAAGTGCAGCACACCCTCAATAACTGACCCTCCAATAGTGCAGCACACCCTCAATTACTGACACTCCAATAGTGCAGCACACCCTCAATTACTGACATTCCAATAGTGTAGCACACCCTCAATTACTGACCCTCCAATATTGCAGCACAACCTCAATTAATGACACTCCAATAGTGCAGCACACCTTCAATTACTGAAACTGCAATAGTGCAGCACACCCTCAATTAGTGACACTCCAATAGTGCAGCAAACCCTCAATTACTGACACTCCAATAGTGCAGCACACCCTCAATTACTGACACTCCAATAGTGCAGCACACCCTCAATTACTGACCTTCCAATAGTGCAGCACACCCTCAATTACTGACACTCCAATAGTGCAGCACACCCTCAATTACTGACACTCTAATAGTACTGCACCCCCTCAAAAACTGACAATACAATACTGCAGCACACCCTCAATTACTGACCCTCCAGTGGTGCAGCACACACTCAATTACTGACAATCCAAATGTGCAGCACACCCTCAATTACTGACCCTTCAATAGTGCAGTATACCCTCAATTAAATGCACCCCAATAGTGCAGCACAACCTCAATTACTGACCCTCCAATAGTGCAGCAAAGCCTCAATTATGGACATTCCAATAGTGCAGCACACCCTCAATTTCTGACACTCCAATATTGCCATACAGCCTCAATTACTGACACTCCATTAGTGCAGCACACCCTCAATTACTGACACTCCATTAGTGCAGCACACCCTCAATTACTGACACTCCAATAGTGCAGCACACCCTCAATTACTGACACTCCAATAGTGCAGCACACCCTCAATTACTGACACTCTAATAGTACTGCACCCCCTCAAAAACTGACAATACAATACTGCAGCACACCCTCAATTACTGACCCTCCAGTGGTGCAGCACACACTCAATTACTGACACTCCAATAGTGCAGCACACCCTCAATTACTGACACTCCAATAGTGCAGCACACCCTCAATTACTGACACTCCAATAGTGCAGCACACCCTCAATTACTGACACTCCAATAGTGCAGCACACCCTCAAATACTGACACTGCAATAGACCAGCACACCCTCAAATACTGACACTGCAATAGACCAGCACACCCTCAAATACTGACACTGCAATAGACCAGCGCATCCTGAGTTAGTGACACTCCAATAGTGCAGCACACACTCAATGACTGACAATCCAAATGTGCAGCACACCCTCAATTACTGACCCTCCAATAGTGCAGCACACCCTCAATTACTGACCCTCCAATAGTGCAGCACACCTTCAATTACTGACACTCCAATAGTGCAGCACACCCTCAATTACTGACCCTCCAATAGTGCAGCGCACCCTCAATTACTGACACTCCAATAGTGCAGCACACCCTCAATTACTGACCCTCCAATAGTGCAGCACACCCTCAATTACTGACCCTCCAATAGTGCAGCGCACCCTCAATTACTGACACTCCAATAGTGCAGCACACACTCAATTACTGACACTCCAATAGTGCAGCAAACTCTCATTTTCTGATCATCCAATAGTGCTGCACACCCTCAATTACTGACACTCCAATAGTGCATCACACCCTCAGTTACTGACACTCGAATATTGCAGCACACCCTCAATTAATGACCCTCCAAAAGTGCAGCACATGCTCAATTACTGACACTCCAATAGTGCAGCACACCCTCAATTACTGACAATCCAATGGTGCAGAACACCCTCAATTACTGACACTCCAAAAGTGCAGCAAACCCTCAATTACTGATACTCCAATAGTGCAGCACACCCTCAATAACTGACACTCCAATAGTGCAGCACACCCTCAATAACTGACACTCCAATAGTGCAGCACACCCTCAATTACTGACACTCCAATAGAGCAGCACACCCTCAAATACTGTCCCTCCAATAGTGCAGCACACCCTCAATTACTGACCCTCCAATAGTGCAGCACACCCTCAATAACTGACCCTCCAATAGTGCAGCACAACCTCAATTACTGACAGTCCAATAGTGCAGAACACCCTCAATAACTGACCCTCCAATAGTGCAGCTCACCCTCAATAACTGACCCTCCAATAGTGCAGCACACCTACAATAACTGACCCTCCAATAGTGCAGCACGCCCTCAATTACTGAACCACCAATAATGCAGCACACACTCAATTACTGACACTCCAACAGTGCAGCACACCCTCAAAAACTGACTCTCCAATAGTGCTGCACACCCTCAAATACTGACACTCCAATAGTGCAGCACACCCTCAATTACTGACACTCCAATAGTGCAGCACACCCTCAATTACTGACACTCTTATAGTGCAGCACACCCTCAATTACTGACACTCCAATATTGCAGCACACTCTCTATTAATGACCCTCCAATAGTGCAGCACACCCTCAATTAATGACACTCCAATAGTGCATCACACCCTCAATTACTGAGACTCCAATAGTGCAGAACACCCTCAATTACTGACCCTCCAATAGTGCAGCACACCCTCAAAAACTGACTCTCCAATAGTGCTGCACACCCTCAATTACTGACTTTCCAATAGCGCAGCACACCCTCACATACTGACACTCCAATAGTGCCGCACACCCTCAATTACTGACACTCCAATATTGCAGCACACCCTCAATTACTGACACTCCAATAGTGCAGCACACCCTCAATAACTGACACTCCAATAGTGCAGCACATCCTCAATTACTGACCCTCCATTAGTGTAACCAACCCCCAATTACTAACACTCCTAAAGTGCAGCACACCCTCAAATACTGACACTCCAATACTGCAGCAGACCCTCAATTACTGACACTCCAATAGTGCAGCACACCCTCAATTACTGACACTCCAATACTGCAGCAGACCCTCAATTACTGACACTCCAATAGTGCAGCACACCCTCAATTACTGACACTCCAATACTGCAGCACGCCCTCAATTTCAGACACTCCAATAGTGCAGCACACCTTCAATTACTAACCCTGCAATAGTGCAGCACACCCTCAATTACTGTCCCTCCAATAGGGCAGCTCACCCTCAATTACTGACCCTCCAATAGCGCAGCACACCCTCAATAACTGACCCTCCAATAGTGCAGCACACCCTCAAATACTGACAATACAATACTGCAGCACACCCTCAATTACTGACCCTGCAATTGTGCAGCACACCCTCAATTACTGACACTCCAATAGTGCAGCACACCCTCAATTACTGACCCTGCAATTGTGCAGCACACCCTCAATTACTGACACTCCAATAGTGCAGCACAACCTCAATTACTGACCCTTCAATAGTGCAGCATACCCTCAATTATAGGCACCTCAATAGTGCATCACACCCGCAATTACAGACGCACCATGAGTGCAGCACACCCCCAATTTCTGACACTCCAATAGTGCAGCACACCCTCAATTACCGACCCACTTATAGTGCAGCACACCCTCAATTACTGACACTCCAGTAGTGCAGCACACCCTCAATTACTGACACTCCAATAGTGCAGCACACCCTCAATTACTGACACTCCAATAGTGCAGCACACCCTCAATTACTGACACTCCAATAGTGCAGCACACCCTCAATTACTGACACTCCAATAGTGCAGCACACCCTCAATTACTGACACTCCAATAGTGCAGCACACCCTCAATTACTGACACTCCAATAGTGCAGCACACCCTCAATTACTGACACTCCAATAGTGCAGCACACCCTCAATTACTGACCCTCCAATAGTGCAGCACACCCTCAATTACTGACACTCCAATAGTGCAGCACACCCTCAATTACTGACACTCCAATAGTGCAGCACACCCTCAATTACTGACACTCCAATAGTGCAGCACACCCTCAATTACTGACACTCCAAATGTGCAGCACACTCTCAATCAGTGATCTCACTCGGTCCATTTTACCTCCCCGTGATCTCAATCTCATTCCCTTTAATGTCCCAGTGATCTCACTCTGTCCATTTAATCTTCCCGTGATCTCAAACTCTTTCCATTTAACCTGCCCATGATCTCACTCTCTGTCCCTTTAACATCCCAGTGATCTCGCACTGTCCATTTAATCTTCCCGTGATCTCAATCTCTGTCCCTTTAACCTCCCTGTGATCTCATTGTCTGTCGCTTTCACCTCCCAGTGATCTCACTCTCTGTCCCATTAATCTACCCGTGATCTCACTCTCGGTCCCTTTAACGTCCCCGTGATCTCATTCTCTGTCCCTTTAACTTCCCCGTGATCTCACTCTGTCGCTTTCACCTCCCCGTTAACTCTCTCTGTCCATTTAACCTCCCCTTAATCTCTCTGCCTGTCCCTTTAACCTCCCCGTGATCTCACTCTCTATCCCTTAAACCTCCCCGTGATCTCACTCCCTGTCCCGTTAACTTCCACGTGATATCACTCTCTGTCCCTTTAATCTTCCTGATCTAGCTTTCTGTCCCTTTAACCTCCACATAATCTCACTCTCTGTCCCTTTAACCTTCCCGTGATATCAGTCTATGTCCCATTAATCTCCCCATGATCACACTCTCTGTCCCTTAAAACTCCCCGTGATCTCACTCTCTGTCCCTTTAACCTCCCCGTGATCTCACTCTCCGTCCCTTCAACCTCCCCGTGATCGCACTCTCTGTCCCTTTAACCTCCCCGTGATCTCACTCTACGTCCCTTTAATATCCCCATGATTTCACTCTCTCTCCCTTTAACCTCCCCGTAATCTCACTCTCTGTCCCTTTAACGTCCACGTGATCTCGCACTTTGTTCCTTTAACCTCCTGGTGATCTCACTATCTGTCCCTTTAACCTCCCCGTGATATCTCTCTATCGCTTTAACGTCCCCGTAATCTCTCTCTGTCCCTTTAACCACCCCGTGATCTCACTCTCTGTCCCTTAATCCTCCCCGTGATCTCTGTCTTTCCCTTTAAACTCCCCGTGTTCTCACTCTCTGTCCCTTTAACCTCCCCGTGATCTCACTCTCTATGCCTTTAACCTCTCCGTGATCTGTCTCTCTATCCCATTAACATCCCCGTGATCTCACTCTCTGTCCCTTTAACCTCCCCATGAGCTCACTCTCTGTCCCTTTAACTTCCACGTGATATCACTCTCTGTCCCTTTAACCTCCCTGTAATCTCACTCTCTGTTCCTTTAACGTCCACGTGATCTCGCACTCTGTTCCTTTTACCTCCTCGTGATCTCACTATCTGTCCCTCTAACCTCCCCGTGATTTCTCTCTGTCGCTTTAACCTCCCCGTAATCTCTCTCTGTCCCTTTAACCACCCCGTGATCTCACTCTCTGTCCCTTAATCCTCCCCGTGATCTCTGTCTTTCCATTTAAACTCCCTGTGTTCTCACCCTCTGTCCCTTTAACCTCCCCGTGATCTCACTCTCTATGCCTTTAACCTCCCCGTGATCTGTCTCTCTATCCCATTAACATCCCCGTGATCTCATTCTGTCCCTTTAATCTTCCCGTGATCTCATTCGCTGCCCCGTTATTCTACCCTTAATCTCACTCTCTGTCCCTTTAACCTCCCCGTGATCTCACTCTCTGTCCCTTTAACTTCCCCGTGATCTCACTCTCAGTACCTTTAACCTCCACGTGATCTCACTCTCTGTACCTTTAACCTCCCCGTGATATCACTCTATGTCCCTTTAACCTCCCCGTGATCTCACTCTCTGTCCCTTTAACCTACCCGTTATCTAATTCTCTGTCCCATTAAGCTCCCCCTGAACTCAATCTCTGTCCCTTTAACCACCCCGTGATCTCACTCTCTGTCCCTTTAACCTCCTCGTGATCTCACTATATGTCCCTTTAACCTCCACGTGATCTCACTCTGTCGCTTTCACCTCCCCGTTAACTCTCTCTGTCCATTTAACCTCCCCGGCTTCTAACTCACTGTCCCTTTAACCTCCCCGTGATCTCACTCTCTATCCCTTAAACCTCCCCCTGATATCACTCTCTGTCTCTTTTACCTCCCCGTGATTTCACTCTCTCTCCCTTTAACCTCCCCGTGAACTCACTCTCTGTCCCATTAACCTCCCCCTGATCTCAATCTCTGTCCACTTTACATTCCCGTGATCTCACTCTCTATCCCTTAAGCCTCCTCGTGATGTCACCCTATGTCCAATTAACCTCCCCGTGATGTCACTATCTGTCCCTATAACCTCCCCGTGATCTCAGTCTCTGTCCCTTTAACCTCCCAGTGATCTCACTCTCTGTCCCATTAATCTCCCCGTGATCTCACTCTCTGTCCCTTTAATCTTCCTGATCTAGCTTTCTGTACCTTTAACCTCCCCGTAATCTCAATCTCTGTCCCTTTAACCTTCCCGTGATATCAGTCTCTGTCCCATTAATCTCCCCGTGATCTCACTCTCTGTCCCTTTAACCTCCCCGTGATCTCACTCTCCGTCCCTTTAACCTCCCCGTGATTTAACTCTCTGTCCCTTTTACCTCCCCGTGATCTCACTCTCTGTCCCTTAAGCCTCCCTGTATTCTCACTCTCTGTCCCTTTAAACTCCCCATGATCTCAATCTCTGTCCCTTTAATCTGTCCGTGATCTCATTCTCTGTCCCTTTAACCTCCCTGTGATCTCATTCGCTGTCCATCAAACCTCCCCGTGATCTCGCTCTTTGTCACTTTAACCTCCTCATGATATCACTATATGTCCCTTTAACCACGCCGTGATCTCACTCTGTCGCTTTCACCACCCTGTTAACTCTCTCTGTCCATTTAACCTCCCCGTAATCTCTCAGCCTGTCCCTTTAACCTCCCCGTGATCTCACTCTCTATCCCTTAAACCTCCCCGTGATATCCCTCTCTGTCTCTTTTACCTCCCCGTGATTTCACTCTCTGTCCCTTTAACCTCCCCCTTATCTCTCTCTCTGTCCACTTAACTTTGCCGTGATCTCACTCTCTATCCCTTAAGCCTCCTCGTGATATCACTCTATGTCGCATTGACCTCCCCGTGATGTCATCCCTGTCCCTATAAACACCCCGTAATCTCACTCTCTGTCCCTTTAACCTCCCCGTGATCTCAATCTCTGTCCCTTTAACCTCCCCGTGATCTCAATCTCTGTCCCTTTAACCACCATGTGATCTCACTCTCTATCCCTTTAACATCCCCGTGATATCACTCTCTGTCCCTTTAAACTCCGCGTGAACACACTCTCTGTACCTTTAACCTCCACGTGATCTCACTCTCTGTACCTTTAACCTCCCCGTGATCTCACTCAGTGTCACTATAACCACCCCATGATCTCATTCTCTGTCACTTTAATCTCACCGTGATCTCACTCTCTCTCCCGTTAACCTTCCCGTTATCTCACTCTCTTTCAATTTAAATGTCCCCTGATCTCACTCTCTCTCCCTTTAACCTGCCCGTGATCTCACTCACTGTCCCTTTAAACTCCTTGTGATCTCACTCTCTGTCCCATTAACTTTCCCGTGATTTCAGTCTCTATCCCTTAAACCTCCCCGTGATATCACTCTATGTCCCTTTAACCTCCCCGTGATCTCACTCTCTGTCCCTTTAACCTACCCGTTATCTAACTCTCTGTCCCATTAACCTCCCCCTGAACTCAATCTCCGTCCCCTTAACCTCCCCGTGATCTCACTCTCTGTCCATTTAACCTCCCCATCATCTAACTCTCTGTCCCTTTAAGCACCCCGTGTTCTCACTCTCTGTCCCTTTAACCTCCTCGTGATCTCACTATATGTCCCTTTAACCTCCCCGTGATCTCACTCTGTCGCTTTCACCTCCCCGTTAACTCTCTCTGTCCATTTAACCTCCCCGTAATCTCTCTGCCTGTCCCTATAAACTCCCCGTGATCTCACTCTCTCTGTCCGTTTAACCTCCCCGTGATATCACTCTGTCTCTTTTACCTCCCCGTGATTTCACTCTCTGTCCCTTTAACCTCCCCGTGATCTCACTCTCTTGTCCCATTAACCTCCCCCTGATCTCACTCTCTGTCCACGTAACTTTCCTGTGATCTCACTCACTATCCCTTAAGCCTCGTCGTGATATCACTCTATGTCCCTTTAACCTGCCAGTGATCTCATTCTCTGCCCCTTTAACCTCCCCGTGATCTCACTCTCTGTCCCTATAACCTCCCCGTAATCTCACTCTCTGACCCTTTAACCTCCCCGTAATCTCACTCTCTGACCCTTTAACCTCCCCATGATCTCAATCTCTGTCCCTTTAACCACCCCGTGATCTCACTCTCTGTACCTTTAACCTCCCCGTGATCGTAATCTCTGTCCCTTTAACGTCCCAGTGATCTCACTCTGTCCATTTAATCTTCCCGTGATCTCAATCTCTTTCCATTTAACCTGCCTGTGATCTCACTCTCTGTCACTTTAACCTCCCTGTGATCACATTGTCTGTCGCTTTCACCTCCCCGTGATCTCACTCTCTGTCCCATTAATCACCCCGTGATCTCACTCTCTGTCCCTTTCACCTCCCCGTGATCTCACTCTCTGTCCCTTTAATCTCCCCAATGTCTCACTCTCTGTCCCTTTAACCTCCCCGGAATCTCACTCTCTGTCCCTTTAACGTCCACGTGATCTCGCACTTTGTTCCTTTAACCTCCTCGTGATCTCACTCTCTGTCCCTTGAAACTTCCCCGTGATTTCTCTCTGTCGCTTTAACCTCCCCGTAATCTCTCTCTGTCCCTTTAACCACCTCGTGATCTCACTCTCTGTCCCTTAATCCTCCCCGTGATCTCTGTCTTTCCATTTAAACTCTCCGTGTTCTCACTCTCTGTCCCTTTAACCTCCCCGTGATCTGACTCTCTATGCCTTTAACCTCCCCGTGATCTGTCTCTCTATCCCATTAACATCCCCGTGATCTCATTCTGTCCCTTTAATCTTCCCGTGATCTCATTCTCTGCCCCATTATTCTCCCCGTGATCTCAATCTCTGTACCTTTAACCTCCACGTGATCTCACTCTCTGTCCCTTTAACCTCCCCGTGATCTCACTCAGTGTCACTATAACCACCCCATGATCTCATTCTCTGTCACTTTAATCTCACCGTGATCTCACTCTCTGTCCCGTTAACCTTCCCGTTATCTCACTCTCTTTCAATTTAAACGTCCCCTGATCTCACTCTATGTCCCTTTAACCTGCCCGTTTACTCACTCACTGTACATTTAGACTCCTTGTGATCTCACTCTCTGTCCCATTAACTTTCCCGTGATCTCAGTCTCTATCCCTTAAACCTCCCCGTGATATCACTCTATGTGCCTTTAACCTCCCCGTGATCTCACTCTCTATCCCTTAAACCTCCCCGTGATATCACTCTCTGTCTCTTTTACCTCCCCGTGATTTCACTTTCTGTCCCATTAACCTCCCCTTGATTTCACTCTCTGTCCACTTAACTTTCCCGTGATCTTACTCTCTATCCCTTAAGCCTCCTTGTAATATCACTCTACGTCCCATTAACCTCCCCGTGAAGGCACTCTCTGTCCCTATAACCTCCTCGTAATCTCACTCTCTGTCCCTTTAACCTCCCCGTGATCTCAATCTCTGTCCCTTTAACCATCCCGTGATCTCACTCTCTGTACCTTTAACCTCCCCGTGATCTCAATCTCTGTACATTTAACGTCCCAGTGATCTCACTCGGTCAATTTAACCTCCCCGTGATCTCAATCTCTGTCCCTTTAACGTCCCAGTGATCTCACTCTGTCCATTTAATCTTCCCGTGATCTCAATCTCCATTTAACCTGCCTGTGATCACACTCTCTGTCACTTTAACCTCCCTGTGATCACATTGTCTGTCGCTATCACCTCCCCGTGATCTCACTCTCTGTCCCTTTAACTTCCCCGTGATCTCACTCTCAGTACCTTTAACCTCCACGTGATCTCACTCTCTGTATCTTTAACCTCCCCGTGATCTCACTCAGTGTCATTATAACCACCCCATGATCTCATTCTCTGTCACTTTAATCTCACCGTGATCTCACTCTCTGTCCCGTTAACCTTCCCGTTATCTCACTCTCTTTCAATTTAAACGTCCCCGATCTCATTCTCTGTCCCTTTAAACTCCTTGTGATCTCACTCTCTGTCCCATTAACTTTCCCGTGATCTCAGTCTCTATCCCTTAAACCTCCCCGTGATATCACTCTATGTCCCTTTAACCTCCCCGTGATCTCACTCTCTGTCCCTTTAACCTACCCGTTATCTAATTCTCTGTTCCATTAAGCTCCCCCTGAACTCAATCTCTGTCCCCTTAACCTCCCCGTGATCTCACTCTCTGTCCATTTAAACTCCCCGTCATCTAACTCTCTGTCCCTTTAACCACCCCGTGATCTCACTCTCTGTCCTTTTAACCTCCTCGTGACCTCACTATATGTCCCTTTAACATCCACGTGATCTCACTCTGTCGCTTTCACCTCCCCGTTAACTCTCTCTGTCCATTTAACCTCCCCGGCTTCTAACTCACTGTCCCTTTAACCTCCCCGTGATCTCACTCTCTATCCCTTAAACCTCCCCCTGATATCACTCTCTGTCTCTTTTACCTCCCCGTGATTTCACTCTCTCTCCCTTTAACCTCCCCGTGAGCTCACTCTCTGTCCCATTAACCTCCCCCTGATTTCAATCTCTGTCCACTTTACTTTCCCGTGATCTCACTCTCTATCCCTTAAGCCTCCTCGTGATGTCACCCTATGTCCAATTAACCTCCCCGTGATGTCACTTTCTGCCCCTTTAACCTCCCCGTGATCTCAGTCTCTGTCCCTTTAACCACTCCGTGATCTCACTCTCTGTCCCTTTAACCTCACAGTTATCTCAATCTCTGTACATTTAACGTCCCAGTGATCTCACTCGGTCCATTTAACCTCCCCGTGACCTCAATCTCTGTCCCTTTAACGTCCCAGTGATCTCACTCTGTCCATTTAATCTTCCCGTGATCTCAATCTCTTTCCATTTAACCTGCCTGTGATCTCACTCTCTGTCACTTTAACCTCCCTGTGTTCACATTGTATGTCGCTTTCACCTGCCAGTGATCTCACTCTCTGTCCCATTAATCTCCCCTTGATTTCACTCTCTGTCCCTTTGATCTTCCTTATCTAGCTTTCTGTACCTTCAACCTCCCCGTAATCACAATCTCTGTCCCTTTAACCTTCCCGTGATATCAGTCTCTGTCCCATTAATCTCCCCGTAATCACACTCTCTGTCCCTTTAAACTCCCCGTGATCTCACTCTCTGTCCCTTTAACCTCCCCGTGATCTCACTCTCCGTCCCTTTAACCTCCCCGTGATTTAACTCTCTGTCCCTTTTACCTCCCCGTGATCTCACTCTCTGTCCCTTAAACCTCCCCGTATTCTCACTCTCTGTCCCTTTAAACTCCCCATGATCTCAATCTCTGTCCCTTTAATCTGTCCGTGATCTCATTCTCTGTCCCTTTAACCTCCCTGTGATCTCATTCACTGTCCATCAAACATCCCCGTGATCTCGCTCTTTGTCTCTTTAACCTCCTCATGATCTCACTATATGTCCCTTTAACCACCCCGTGATCTCACTCTGTCGCTTTCACCTCCGCGTTAACTCTCTCTGTCCATTTAACCTCCCCGTAATCTCTCAGCCTGTCCCTTTAACCTCCCCGTGATCTCACTCTCTATCTCTTTAACCTCCCCGTGATTTCACTCTCTGTCCCTTTAACCTCCCCCTTATCTCACTCTCTGTCCTCTTAACTTTCCCGTGATCTCACTCTCTTTCCTTAAGGCTCCTCGTGATATCACTCTATGTCGCATTGACCTCCCCGTGATGTCATCCCCGTCCCTATAAACACCCCGTAATCTCACTCTCTGTCCCTTTAACCTCCCCGTGATCTCAATCTCTGTCCCTTTAACCTCCCCGTGATCTCAATCTCTGTCCCTTTAACCACCCCGTGATCTCACTCTCTGTCCCTTTAACCTCCCCTGATCTCAATCTCTGTACATTTAACGTCCCAGTGATCTCACTCAGTCCATTTAACCTCCCCGTGATCTCAATCTCTCTCCCTATAACTTCCCAGTGATCTCACTCTGTCCATTTAATCTTCCCGTGATCTCAATCTCTGTCCATTTAACCTGCCTGTGATCTCACTCTCTGTCCCTTTAACCTCCCTGTGATCTCATTGACTGTCGCTTTCACCTCCCAGTGATCTCACTCTCTCTCCCATTAATCTCCCCGTGATCTCATTCTCGGTCCCTTTAACCTCCCCATGATCTAACTCTCTGTTCCTTTAGCTTCCCCGTGATCTCACTTTCTGTCCCTTTCACCTACCCTTGATCTCACTCTCTGTCCCATTAACCTCCCCGGGATCTCACTCTCTGTCCCTTTAACCTCCCCGTGAGATCACTCTTTGTCCCTTTAACTTCCTCGAGATATCACTCTCTGTCTCTTTAATCTTCCTGATCTACCTTTCTGTCCGTTTAAACTCCCCGTGATCTCACTCTCTGTCCCTTTAACCTCCCCGTGATCTCACTCTCCGTCCCTTCAACCTCCCCGTGATCGCACTCTCTGTCCCTTTAACCTCCCCGTGATCTCACTCTTCGTCCCTTTAATATCCCCGTGATCTCACTCTCTGTCCGTTTAACCTCCCCGTAATCTCACTCTCTGTCCCTTTAACGTCCACGTGATCTCGCACTCTGTTCCTTTAACCTCCTCATGATGTCACTATCTGTCCCTTTAACCTCCCCGTGATTTCTCTCTGTAGCTTTAACCTCTCCGTAATCTCACTCACTTCCTCTTTAACCACCCCGTGATCTCACTCTCTGTCCCTTTAACCTCCCCGTGATCTCTGTCTTTCCCTTTAAACTCCCCGTGTTCTCACTCTCTGGCCCCTTAACCTCTCCATGATCTCACTCCCTATGCCTTTAACCTCCCCGTGATCTGTCTCTCTATCCCATTAACATCCGCGTGATCTCATTCTGTCCCTTTAACCTCCCCGTGATCTCACTCTCTGTCCCTTTAACTTCCCCGTGATCTCACTCTCTGTACCTTTAACCTCCACGTGATCTCACTCTCTGTCCCTTTAAACTCCCCGTGATCTCACTCAGTGTCACTATAACCACCCCATGATCTCATTCTCTGTCACTTTAATCTCACCGTGATCTCACTCTATGACCCCTTAACCTGCCCGTGATCTCATGTCTCTATCCCTTAAACCTCTCCGTGATCTCACTCACTGTCCCTTTAAACACTTTGTGATCTCACTCTCTGTCCCATTAACTTTCCCGTGATCTCAGTCTCTATCCCTTAAACCTCCCCGTGATATCACTCTCTGTCCCTTTAATCTCCCCGTGATCTCACTCTCTGTCCCTTTAACCTCCACGTGATCTCAGTCTCTGTCCCATTAACCTCCCAGTGATCTCACTCTCTATCCCTTTCACATCCCCGTGATATCACTCTCTGTCCCTTTAAACTCCACGTGAACTCACTCTCTGTCCCTTTAACCTCCCCGTGATCTCACTCACTGTCCCTTTAACCTCCCCGTGAAATCACTCTCTGTCCCTTTAACCACCCCGTGATTGCAATCTCTGTTCCCTTAACCTCCCCGTGATCTCACTCTCTGTCCATTTAACCTACCCGGCATCTAACTCACTGTCCCTTTAACCACCCCGTGATAGCTCTCTCTGTCCCTTTAATCTCCCCATGATCTCACTCTCTGTACCTTTCACCTACCCGTGATCTCACTCTCTTTCCCATTAACCGCCCCGTGATCTCACTCTCTGTCCCTTTAACCTCCCCGTGATCTCACTCTCTGTCTCTATAATCTCCCGGATCTCACTCTCTGTCCCTTTAACCTCCCTGATCTAGCTTTCTGTCCCTTTAACCTCCACGTGATCTCATTCTCTGTCCCATTAACCTCCACGAGATCTCATTACCTGTCCCTTTAACCTCCCCGTGATCTTACTCTCAGTCCCTTTAACCTCCCCGTTATCTCACTCTCTGTCCCTTTAACCTACCTGATCTAGCTCTCTTTCCCTTTAAACTCCCCGTGATCTTACTCTCTGTCCCTTTAACCTCCCCGTGATCTAATCTCTGTCCCTTTAAATTCCCCGTGGTCTCACTCGCTGTGCCTTTAATTCACCGTTATCTCACTCTCTGTCCCTTTAATCTTCCCTTAATCTCACTCTCTGTCCCTTTAAACTTCCCCTGATCTCACTCTCTGTCCCTGTAACCACCACGTGATCTCACTCACTGTTCCTTTAATCTCCCCGAGAACTAACTCTCTGTCCCTTTAAACTCCCCGTGATCTCACTCTCTGTCCCTTTAAACTTCCCTTGATCTCAATCTCTGTGCCTTTAACCTCCCCATGTTCCCACACTCTGTCCCTTTAACCTCCCCGTGTTCTCACTGTCTGTCCCTTTAACCTCCCCATGATCTCACTATCTGTCCCTTTAACCTCCCCGTGATCTTACTCTCTACCCCTTTAACCACCCCGTGATCTCACTCTTCATCCCTTTAATAGCCCCGTGATCTCACTCTCTGACCCTTTAACCTCCCCGTAATCTCACTCTCTGTCCATTTAACGTCCATGTGATCTCCCACTCTGTCCCTTTAACCTCCTCGTGATCTCACTATCTGTTCATTTAACCTCCCCGTGATTTATCTCTGTCGCTTTAACCTCCAAGTAATCTCACTCTCCGTCCCTTCAACCTCCCCGTGATCGAACTCTTTGTCCCTTTAAACTCCCCGTGATCTCACTCTCCGTCCCTTTAACCTCCCCGTGATTTCACTCTCTGTCCCTTTTACCTCCCCGTGATCTCACTCTCTGTCCCTTTAACCTCCCCGTGATCTCACTCTCTGTCCCTTAAACCTCCCCGTATTCTCACTCTCTGTTCCTTTAAACTCCCCATGATCTCAATCTCTGTCCCTTTAATCTGTCCGAGATCTTATTCTCTGTCCCTTTAACCTCCCTGTGATCTCATTCACTGTCTCTCAAACCTCCCCGTGATCTCACTCTCTGTCCCTTTAACCTCCTCGTGATCTCACTATCTGTCCCTTTAACCTCCCCGTGATCACACTCTGTCGCGTTCACCTCCCCGTTAACTCTCTCTGTCCATTTAAACTTCCCGTAATCTCTCAGCCTGTCCCTTTAACCTCCCCGTGATCTCACTCTCTATCCCTTAAACCTCTCCGTGATATCCCTCTCTGTCTCTTTTACCTCCCCGTGATTTCACTCTCTGTCCCTTTAACCTCCCCGTGATCTCACTCTCTGTCCCTTTAACGTCCCAGTGATCTCACTCTGTCCATTTAATCTTACCGTGATCTCAATCTCTGTCCATTTAACCTGCCTTTGATCTCACTCTCTGTCCCTTTAACCTCCCTGTGATCTCATTGACTGTCGCTTTAACCTCCCAGTGATCTCACTCTCTGTCCCTTAAACCTCTCCGTGATATCCCTCTCTGTCTCTTTTACCTCCCCGTGATTTCACTCTCTGTCCATTTAACCTCCCCATGATCTCAATCTCTGTCCCTTTAACGTCCCAGTGATCTCACTCTGTCCATTTAATCTTCCCGTGATCTCAATCTCTGTCCATTTAACCTGCCTGTGATCTCACTCTCTGTCCCTTTAACCTCCCTGTGATCTCATTGACTGGCGCTTTCACCTCCCAGTGATCTCATTCTCTGTCCCATTAATTTCCCCGTGATCTCATTCTCGGTCCCTTTAACCACCCCGTGATCTAACTCTCTGTTCCTTTAACTTCCCCGTGATCTCACTCTCTGTCCCTTTAACCTCCCCGTGAGCTCACTCATTGTCCCTTTAACTTCCACGTGATATCACTCTCTGTCCCTTTAATCTTCCTGATCTAGCTTTCTGTCCCATTCACCTCCCCGTAATCTCACTATCTGTCCCTTTAACCTCCCCGTGATCACACTCTCTGTCCCCTTAACGTCCCAGTGATCTCACTCTGTCCCGTTAATCTTCCCGTATTCTCAATCTCTGTCCCTTTAACCTGCCCGTGATTTCATTCTCTGTACCTTTCACCTACCCGTGATCTCACTCTCTGTCCCATTAACCTCCCCGTGATCTCACTCTCTGTCCCTTTAACCTCCCCGTGATCACACTCTCTGTCCCCTTAACGTCCCAGTGATCTCACTCTGTCCCGTTAATCTTCCCGTATTCTCAATCTCTGTCCCTTTAACCTGCCCGTGATTTCATTCTCTGTACCTTTCACCTACCCGTGATCTCACTCTCTGTCCCATTAACCTCCCCGTGATCTCATTCTCTGTCCCTTTAATCTCCCCGAGATCTCATTATCTGTCCCTATAACCTCGCCGTGATCTTACTCTCAGTCCCTTTAACCTCCCCGTAATCTCACTCTCTGTCCCTTTAAATTCCCCGTGGTCTCACTCGCTGTCCCTTTAATTCACCGTTATCTCACTCTCTGTCCCTTTAATCTTCCCCTGATCTCACTCTCTGTCCTGTAACCTTCCCGTGATCTCAATGTCTGTGCCTTTAACCTCCCCGTGATCTCCCTCTCTGTCCCTTTAACCTCCCCGTGATCTCTCTCTCTGTCCCTTTAACATCCCAGTGATCTCACTCTGTCCATTAAATCTTCCCGTGATCTCAATCTCTGTCCAATTAACCTGCCCGTTATCTCATTCTCTCTCCATTTAACCTCCCCGTGATCTAAATCTCTGTCCCTTTAACCTCCTTGGTTTAGCACTCCGTCCCTTTAACCTACCCGTGATCTCAGTGTCTGTCCATTTAACCTTCCCGTGTTCTCACTCTCTGTCCCTTTAACCTACCTGATTTAGCTCTCTGTCCCTTTAACCTCCCCGTGTTCTCACTCTCTGTCCCTTTAACCTCCCCGTGATCTCACTCTCTGTCCCTTTAACCTCCCCGTGATCTCACTCTCTATCCCTTTAACCTTCATGATCTAGCTCTCTGTCCCTTTAATCTCCCCGTAATCTCACTCTCTGTCCCTTTAACCTTCCCATGATCTCACTCTCTGTCCCTTTAACCTCCCCGTGATCTCACTCACTGTCCCTATAACCTCCCTGTGCTCTCACTCTCTGTACCTTTAACCTCCCCGTGATCGTACTCAATGTCCAATTAACCTCCCCGTGATCTCACTCTGTCCCTTTAATCTTCCCGTGATCTCAATCTCTGTCCCTTTAATGTGTCCGTGATCTCATTCTCTGTCCCTTTAACCTCCCTGTGATCTCATTCACTGTCCCTCAAAGCTCCCCGTGATCTCACTCTCTGTCCATTTAACGTCCACGTGATCTCGCACTCTGTTCCTTTAACCTCCTCGTGATCTCACTATCTGTCCCTTTAACCTCCCCGTGATTTCACTCTCTGTCCCTTTTACCACCCCGTGATCTCACTCTCTGTCCCTTTAACCACCCCGTGATCTCACTCTCTGTCCCTTAAACCTCCCCGTATTCTCACTCTCTGTCCCTTTTAACTCCCCATGATCTCAATCTCTGTCCCTTTAATCTGTCCGTGATCTCATTCTCTGTCCCTTTAACCTCCCCGTGATCTCACTCCCTATGCCTTTAACCTCCCCGTGATCTGTCTCTCTATCCCATTAACATCCCCGTGATCTCATTCTGTGCCTTTAATCTTCCCGTGATCTCATGCTCTGCCCCATTAATCTCCCCATCATCTCACTCTCTGTACCTTTAACCTCCACGTGATCTCACTCTCTGTCCCTTTAACCTCCCCGTGAGCTCACTCATTGTCCCTTTAACTTCCACGTGATATCACTCTCTGTCCCTTTAATCTTCCTGATCTAGCTTTCTGTCCCATTCACCTCCCCGTAATCTCACTATCTGTCCCTTTAACCTCCCCGTGATCACACTCTCTGTCCCCTTAACGTCCCAGTGATCTCACTCTGTCCCGTTAATCTTCCCGTATTCTCAATCTCTGTCCCTTTAACCTGCCCGTGATTTCATTCTCTGTACCTTTCACCTACCCGTGATCTCACTCTCTGTCCCATTAACCTCCCCGTGATCTCACTCTCTGTCCCTTTAACCTCCCCGTGATCACACTCTCTGTCCCCTTAACGTCCCAGTGATCTCACTCTGTCCCGTTAATCTTCCCGTATTCTCAATCTCTGTCCCTTTAACCTGCCCGTGATTTCATTCTCTGTACCTTTCACCTACCCGTGATCTCACTCTCTGTCCCATTAACCTCCCCGTGATCTCATTCTCTGTCCCTTTAATCTCCCCGAGATCTCATTATCTGTCCCTATAACCTCGCCGTGATCTTACTCTCAGTCCCTTTAACCTCCCCGTAATCTCACTCTCTGTCCCTTTAAATTCCCCGTGGTCTCACTCGCTGTCCCTTTAATTCACCGTTATCTCACTCTCTGTCCCTTTAATCTTCCCCTGATCTCACTCTCTGTCCTGTAACCTTCCCGTGATCTCAATGTCTGTGCCTTTAACCTCCCCGTGATCTCCCTCTCTGTCCCTTTAACCTCCCCGTGATCTCTCTCTCTGTCCCTTTAACGTCCCAGTGATCTCACTCTGTCCATTAAATCTTCCCGTGATCTCAATCTCTGTCCAATTAACCTGCCCGTTATCTCATTCTCTCTCCATTTAACCTCCCCGTGATCTAAATCTCTGTCCCTTTAACCTCCTTGGTTTAGCACTCCGTCCCTTTAACCTACCCGTGATCTCAGTGTCTGTCCATTTAACCTTCCCGTGTTCTCACTCTCTGTCCCTTTAACCTACCTGATTTAGCTCTCTGTCCCTTTAACCTCCCCGTGTTCTCACTCTCTGTCCCTTTAACCTCCCCGTGATCTCACTCTCTGTCCCTTTAACCTCCCCGTGATCTCACTCTCTATCCCTTTAACCTTCATGATCTAGCTCTCTGTCCCTTTAATCTCCCCGTAATCTCACTCTCTGTCCCTTTAACCTTCCCATGATCTCACTCTCTGTCCCTTTAACCTCCCCGTGATCTCACTCACTGTCCCTATAACCTCCCTGTGCTCTCACTCTCTGTACCTTTAACCTCCCCGTGATCGTACTCAATGTCCAATTAACCTCCCCGTGATCTCACTCTGTCCCTTTAATCTTCCCGTGATCTCAATCTCTGTCCCTTTAATGTGTCCGTGATCTCATTCTCTGTCCCTTTAACCTCCCTGTGATCTCATTCACTGTCCCTCAAAGCTCCCCGTGATCTCACTCTCTGTCCATTTAACGTCCACGTGATCTCGCACTCTGTTCCTTTAACCTCCTCGTGATCTCACTATCTGTCCCTTTAACCTCCCCGTGATTTCACTCTCTGTCCCTTTTACCACCCCGTGATCTCACTCTCTGTCCCTTTAACCACCCCGTGATCTCACTCTCTGTCCCTTAAACCTCCCCGTATTCTCACTCTCTGTCCCTTTTAACTCCCCATGATCTCAATCTCTGTCCCTTTAATCTGTCCGTGATCTCATTCTCTGTCCCTTTAACCTCCCCGTGATCTCACTCCCTATGCCTTTAACCTCCCCGTGATCTGTCTCTCTATCCCATTAACATCCCCGTGATCTCATTCTGTGCCTTTAATCTTCCCGTGATCTCATGCTCTGCCCCATTAATCTCCCCATCATCTCACTCTCTGTACCTTTAACCTCCACGTGATCTCACTCTCTGTCCCTTTAACCTCCCCGTGATCTCTCTCAGTTTCACTATAACCATGCCATGATCTTTTTCTCTGTCACTTTAATCTCACCGTGATCTCACTCTCTGTCCCTTTAACCTGCCCGTGATCTCAGTCTCTATCCCTTAAACCTCCCCGTGAAATCACTCTCTGTCCCTTTAACCTCCCCGTGATCTCACTCAATGTCCCTTTAAACTCCTTCTGATCTCACTCTCTGTCCCATTAACTTTCCCGTGATCTCAGTTTCTATCCCTTAAACCTCCCCGTGAAATCACTCTCTGTCCCTTTAACCTCCCCGTGATCTCACTCTCTGTCCCTTTAACCTCCACGTGATCTCACTCTCTGTCCCATTATCCTCCCAGTGATCTCACTCTCTATCCCTTTAATTTCCCCGTGATATCACTCTCTGCCCCTTTAAACTCCGCGTGAACTCACTCTCTGTCCCGTTAAACTCCCCGTGATCTCACTCCCTATGCCTTTAACCTCCCCGTGATCTGTCTCTCTATCCCATTAACATCCCCGTGATCTCATTCTGTGCCTTTAATCTTCCCGTGATCTCATTCTCTGCCCCATTAATCTCCCCATCATCTCACTCTCTGTACCTTTAACCTCCCCGTGATCTCACACTCTGTCCCTTTAACTTCCCCGTGATCTCACTCCCTGTACCTTTAACCTCCACGTGATCTCACTCTCTGTCCCTTTAACCCCCCCCGTGATCTCACTCAGTGTCACTATAACCATGCCATGATCTCATTCTCTGTCACTTTAATCTCACCGTGATCTCAGTCTCTATCCCTTAAACCTCCCCGTGATCTCACTCACTGTCCCTTTAAACTCCTTGTGATCTCACTCTCTGTCCCATTAACTTTCCCGTGATCTCAGTTTCTATCTCTTAAACCTCCCCGTGAAATCACTCTCTGTCCCTTTAACCTCCCCGTGATCTCACTCTCTGTCCCTTTAACCTCCACGTGATCTCACTCTCTGTCACATTATCCTCCCAGTGATCTCACTCTCTATCCCTTTAATTACCCCGTGATATCACTCTCTGTCCCTTTAAACTCCGCGTGAACTCACTCTCTGTCCCGTTAAACTCCCCGTGATCACACTCTCTGTCCCTTTAACCTCCCCGTGATCTCACTCTCTATCCCTTTAACCTTCCTGATCTAGCTCTCTGTCCCTTTAATCTCCCCGTAATCTCATTCTCTGTCCAATTAACCTCCCCGTGATCACAATCTGTCCCTTTAATCTTCCCGTGATCTCAATCTCTGTACCTTTAACCTCCCCGTGATAGTACTCAATGTCCCTTTAACCTCCCCGTGATCTCACTCTCTGTCCAATTAACCTCCCCGTGATCTCACCCTGTCCCTTTAATCTTCCCGTGATCTCAATCCCTGTCCCTTTAATCTGTCCGTGATCTCATTCTCTGTCCCTTTAACCTCCCTGTGTTCTCATTCACTGTCCCTCAAACCTCCCCGTGATCTCACTCACTGTCCCTTTAAACTCCTTGTGATATCACTCTCTGTACCTTTAACCTCCCCGTGACCTCACTCTCTGTCCCTTTAACCTCCACGTGATCTCACTCTCTGTCCCATTAACCTCCCAATGATCTCACTCTCTATCTATTTAATTTCCCCGTGATATCACTCTCTCTCCGTTTAAACTCCACGTGATCTCACTCTCTGTCCTGTTAAACTCCCCGTGATCTCACTCACTGTCCCTTTATCCTCCCCGTGAAATCACTCTCTGTCCCTTTAACCACCCCGCGATCTTAATCTCTGTTCCCTTAACCTCCCCGTGATCTCACTCTCTGTCCATTTAACCTCCCCGGCATCTAACTCACTTTCCCTTTAACCACCCCGTGATCGCACTCTCTGTCGCTTTAATCTCCCCATGATCTCACTCTCTGTCCCTTTAACCTCCCCGTGATCTCACTCTCTTCCCTTTAACGTCCAGTGATCTGACTCTGTCCCTTTAATCTTCCCGTGATCTCAATCTCTGTCCCTTTAACCTGCCCGTGATTTCATTCTCTGTACCTTTCACCTACCCGTGATCTCACTCTCTGTCACTTTAACCGCCCCGTGATCTCACTCTCTGTCTCTATAACCTCCCTAATCTCACTATATGTCCCTTTAACCTCCCTGATCAAGCTTTCTGTCCCTTTAACCTCCACGTGATCTCATGCTCTGTCCCATTAACCTCCCCGAGATCTCATTATCTGTCCCTTTAACCTCCCCGTGATCTTACTCTCAGTCCCTTTAACCTCCCCGTTATCTCATTCTCTGTCCCTTTAACCTACCTGATCTAGCTCTCTTTCCCTTTAAACTCACCGTGATCCTACTCTCTGTCCCTTTAACCTCCCCGTGATCTCACTCTCTGTCCCTTTAAATTCCCCGTGGTCTCACTCGCTGTCCCTTTAATTCACCGTTATCTCACTCTCTGTCCCTTTAATCTTCCCGTAATCTCACTCTCTGGCCCTTTAAACTTCCCCTGATCTCACTCTCTGTCCCTGTAACCACCCCATGATCTCACTCTCTGTTCCTTTAACCTCCCCGGGATCTAACTCTCTGTCCCTTTAACCTTCCCGTGATCTCAATCTCGGTGCCTTTAACCTCCCCGTGATCGCCCTCTCTGTCCCTTTAACCGCCCCGTGATCTCTCTCTCTGACCCTTTAACGTCCCAGTGATCTCACTCTGTCCATTTATTCTTCCCGTGATCTCAATCTCTGTCCATTTAACCTGCCCGTTATCTCATTGTCTCTCCCTTTAACCTCCCCGTGATCTAAATCTCTGTCCCTTTAATTTCCCAGTGCTCTCACTCTCTGTCCCTTTAACCTCCCTGATTTAGCACTCCGTCCCTTTAACCTACCCGTGATCTCAGTGTCTGTCCATTTAACCTACCCGTGATCGCCCTCTCTGTCCCTTTAACCTCCCCGTGATCTCTCTCTCTGACCCTTTAATGTCCCAGTGATCTCCCTCTGTCCATTTAACCTTCCCGTGATCTCACTCTCTGTCCCTTTAACCTCCCTGATTTAGCACTCCGTCCCTTTAACCTACCCGTGATCTCAATTTCTGTCCATTTAACCTTCCCGTGATCTCACTCTCTGTCCCTTTAACCTACCTGATATAGCTCTCTGTCCCTTTAACCTCCCCGTGTTCTCACTCTCTTTACCTTTAACCTCCACGTGACCTCACTCTCTGTCCCATTAACCTCCCACTGATCTCACTCTCTATCAATTTAATTTCCCCGTGATATCACTCTCTCTCCCTTTAACCTCCCCGTGATCTCACTCTCTATCCCTTTAACCTTCCTGATCTAGCTCTCTGTCCCTTTAATCTCCCCGTAATCTCACTCTCTGTCCATTTAACCTTCCCATGGTCTCACTCTCTGTCCCTTTAACCTACCCATGATCTCACTCACTGTCCCTATAACCTCCCCGTGCTCTACTCTCTGTACCTTTAACCTCCCCGTGATCGTACTCAATGTCCAATTAACCTCCCCGTCATCTCACTCTGTCCCTTTAATCTTCCCGTGATCTCAATCTCTGTCCCTTTAATGTGTCCGTGATCTCATTCTCTGTCCCTTTAACCTCCCTGTGATCTCATTCACTGTCCCTCAAACATCCCCGTGATCTCACTCTCTGTCCATTTAACGTCCACGTGATCTCGCACTCTGTTCCTTTAACCTCCTCGTGATCTCACTATCTGTCCCTTTAACCTCCCTGTGATTTATCTCTGTCGCTTTAACCTCCCCGTAATCTCACTCTCCGTCCCTTCAACCTCCCCGTGATCTCACTCTCCGTCCCTTTAACCTACCCGTGATTTCACTCTCTGTCCCTTTTACCTCCCCGTGATCTCACTCTAAGTCCCTTTAACCACCCCGTGATCTCACTCTCTGTCCCTTAAACCTCCCCGTATTCTCACTCTCTGTCCCTTTTAACTCCCCATGATCTCAAATTCTGTCCCTTTAATCTGTCCGTGATCTCATTCTCTGTCCCTTTAACCTCCCTGTGATCTCATTCAATGACCCTCAAACCTCCCCGTGATCTCACTCTCTGTCCCTTTAACCTCCTCGTGATCTCACTATCTGTCCCTTTAACCTCCCCGTGATCTCACTCTGTCGCTTTCACCTCCCCGTTAACTCTCTCTGTCCATTTAAACTCCCCGTAATCTCTCAGCCTGTCCCTTTAACCTCCCCGTGAACTCACTCTCTATCCCTTAAACCTCTCCGTGATATCCCTCTCTGTCTCTTTTACCTCCCCGTGATTTCACTCTCTGTCCCTTTAACCTCCCGGTGATCTCACTCTCTGTCCCATTAACCTCCCCCTGATCTCACTCTCTGTCCACTTAACTTTCCCGTGATCTCACTCTCTATCCCTTAAGCCTCCTCCTGATATCACTCTCTGTCCCTTTAAACTCCGCGTGAACTCACTCTCTGTCCCCTTAAACTCCACGTGATCTCACTCACTGTTCCTTTAACCTCCCCGTGATCTCAATGTCTGTTCCCTTAACCTCACTCTCTGTCCATTTAACCACCCCGGCATCTAACTCACTGTCCCTTTAACCACCCTGTGATCGCACTCTCTGTCCCTTTAACCTCCCCGTGATCTCACTCTCTTCTCTTTAACGTCCAGTGATCTGACTCAGTCCCTTTAATCTTCCCGTGATCTCAATCTCTGTCCCTTTAACCTGCCCGTGATTTCATTCTCTGTACCTTTCACCTACCCGTGATCTCTCTCTCTGTCCCATTAACCTCCCCGTGATCTCACTCTCTGTCCCTTTAACCTCCCCGTGATCTCACTCTCTGTCCCTTTAACCTCCCCGTGATCTCACTCTCTGTCTCTATAACCTCCCTGATCTCACTCTCTGTCCCTTTAACCTCCCCGTGATCTCACTCTCTGTCCCTTTAACCTCCCCGTGATCTCACTCTCTGTCTCTATAACCTCCCTGATCGCACTCTCTGTCCCTTTAACCTCCCAGTGATCACATTCTCTGCCCCTTTAACCTCCCCGTGATCTCACTCTCTGCCCCTTAAACCTCCCCGTGATCTCACTCTCTGTCCCTTTAACCCCCCCGAGATCTCATTGTCTGTCCCTTTAACCTCCCCGTGATCTTACTCTCAGTCCCTTTAACCTCCCCGTTATCTCACTCTCTGTCCCTTTAACCTAACTGATCTAGCTCTCTTACCCTTTAAACTCCCCGTCATTCTACACTCTGTCCCTTTAACCTCCCCGTGATCTCACTCTCTGTCCCTTTAAATTCCCCTTGGTCTCACTCGCTGTCCCTTTATTTCACCGTTATCTCACTCTCTGTCCCTTTAATTTTCCCGTAATCTCACTCTCTGGCCCTTTAAACTTCCCCTCATCTCACTCTCTGTCCCTGTAACCACCCCGTGATCTCACTCTCTGTCCCTTTAACCTTCCCGTGATCTCAATCTCTGTGCCTTTAACATCCCCGTGATCGCCCTCTCTGTCCCTTTAACCTCCCCGTGATCTCTCTCTCTGTCCCTTTAACGTCCCAGTGATCTCACTCTGTCCATTTAATCTTCCCGTGATCTCAATCTCTGTCCATTGAACCTGCCCGTTATCTCTTTGTCTCTCCCTTTAACCTCCCCGTGATGTAAATCTCTGTCCTTCTAACTTCCCAGTGCTCTCACTCTCTGTCCCTTTAACCTCCCTGATTTAGCACTCTGTCCCTTTAACCTACCCGTGATCTCAGTGTCTGTGCATTTAACCTTCCCGTGATCTCACTCTCTGTCCCTTTAACCCACCTGATCAAGCTCTCTGTGCCTTTAACCTCCCCGTGTTCTCACTCTCTGTCAATTTAACCTCCCCGTGTTCTCGCTCTCTGTCCCTTTAACCTCCAGGTGATCTCACTCTCTGTCCCTTTAACCTCCCCGTGATCTCACTCTCTATCCCTTTAACCTTCCTGATCTAGCTCTCTGTCCCTTTAATCTCCACGTGATCTCACTCTCTGTCCCTTTAACCTCCCCGTGATCTCACTCTCTGTACCTTTAACCTCCCCGTGATCGTACTCAATGTCCCTTTAACCTCCCCGTGATCACACACTCTGTCCAATTAACCTCCCCGTGATCTCAATCTGTCCCTTTAATCTTCTCGTGATCTCAATCTCTGTCCCTTTAATCTGTCCGTGATCTCATTCTCTGTCCCTTTAACCTCCCTGTGATCTCATTCACTGTCCCTCAAACCTCCCCGTGATATCACTCTCTATCCCTTTAATTTCCCCTTGATATCACTCTCTGTCCCTTTAAACTCCGCGTGAACTCACTCTCTGTCCTGTTAAACTCCCCGTGATCTCACTCTCTGTCCATTTCACCTCCCCGGCATCTAACTCACTGTCCCTTTAACCACCCCGTGATCGCACTCTCTGTCCCTTTAATCTCCCCATGATCTCACTCTCTGTCCCTTTAACCTCCCCGTGATCTCACTCTCTTCCCTTTAAAGTCCAGTGATCTGACTCTGTCCCTTTAATCTTCCCGTGATCTCAATCTCTGTCCCTTTAACCTGCCCGTGATTTCATTCTCTGTACCTTTCACTTACCCGTGATCTCACTCTCTGTCCCATTAACCGTCCCGTGATCTCACTCTCTGTCACTTTAACCTCCCCGTGATCTCACTCTCTGTCTCTATAACCTCCCTGATCTCACTATCTGTCCCTTTAACCTCCCTGATCTAGCTTTCTGTCCCTTTAACCTCCACGTGATCTCATTCTCTGTCCCATTAACCTCCCCCAGATCTCATTATCTGTCCCTTTAACCTCCCCGTGATCTTACTCTCAGTCCCTTTAACCTCCCCGTTATCTCACTCTCTGTCCCTTTAACCTACCTGATCTAGCTCTCTTTCCCTTTAAACTCCCCGTGATCCTACTCTCTGTCCCTTTAACCTCCCCGTGATCTCACTCTCTGTCCCTTTAAATTCCCCACTGGTCTCACTCGCTGTCCCTTTAATCTTCCCGTAATCTCACTCTCTGGCCCTTTAAACTTCCCCTGATCTCACTCTCTGTCCATTTAACCTCCCCGGCATCTAACTCACTGTCCCTTTAACCACCCCGTGATCGCACTCTCTGTCCCTTTAATCTCCCCATGATCTCACTCTCTGTCCCTTTAACCTCCCCGTGATCTCACTCTCTTCCCTTTAAAGTCCAGTGATCTGACTCTGTCCCTTTAATCTTCCCGTGATCTCAATCTCTGTCCCTTTAACCTGCCCGTGATTTCATTCTCTGTACCTTTCACTTACCCGTGATCTCACTCTCTGTCCCATTAACCGCCCCGTGATCTCACTCTCTGTCACTTTAACCTCCCCGTGATCTCACTCTCTGTCTCTATATCCTCCCTGATCTCACTATCTGTCCCTTTAACCTCCCTGATCTAGCTTTCTGTCCCTTTAACCTCCACGTGATCTCATTCTCTGTCCCATTAACCTCCCCCAGATCTCATTATCTGTCCCTTTAACCTCCCCGTGATCTTACTCTCAGTCCCTTTAACCTCCCCGTTATCTCACTCTCTGTCCCTTTAACCTACCTGATCTAGCTCTCTTTCCCTTTAAACTCCCCGTGATCCTACTCTCTGTCCCTTTAACCTCCCCGTGATCTCACTCTCTGTCCCTTTAAATTCCCCACTGGTCTCACTCTCTGTCCCTTTAACCTTCCCGTGATCTCAATCTCTGTGCCTTTAACGTCCCAGTGATCTCACTCTGTCCATTTAATCTTCCCGTGATCTCAATCTCTGTCCATTTAACCAGCCCGTTATCTCATTGTCTCTCCCTTTAACCTCCCCGTGATCTAAATCTCTGTCCCTTTAACTTCCCAGTGCTCTCACTCTCTGTCCCTTTAACCTCCCTGATTTAGCACTCCGTCCCTTTAACCTACCCGTGATCTCAGTGTCTGTCCATTTAACCTTCCCGTGATCTCACTCTCTGTCCCTTTAACCTACCTGATCTAGCTCTCTGTCCCTTAAACCTCCCCGTGTTCTCACTCTCTTCCCTTTAACCACTCCGTGTTCTCACTCTCTGTCCCTTTAACCTCCCCGTGATCTCACTCTCTGTCCCTTTAACCTCCCTGTGATCTCACTCTCTATCCCTTTAACCTTCCTGATCTAGCTCTCTGTCCCTTTAATCTCCACGTAATCTCATTCTCTGTCCCTTTAACCTTCCCGTGATCTCAATCTCTGTCCCTTTAACCTCCCCGTGATCTCTCTCTCTGTCCCTTTAACGTCCCAGTGATCTCACTCTGTCCATTTAATCTTCCCGTGATCTCAATCTCTGTCCATTTAACCAGCCCGTTATCTCATTGTCTCTCCCTTTAACCTCCCCGTGATCTAAATCTCTGTCCCTTTAACTTCCCAGTGCTCTCACTCTCTGTCCCTTTAACCTCCCTGATTTAGCACTCCGTCCCTTTAACCTACCCGTGATCTCAGTGTCTGTCCATTTAACCTTCCCGTGATCTCACTCTCTGTCCCTTTAACCTACCTGATCTAGCTCTCTGTCCCTTAAACCTCCCCGTGTTCTCACTCTCTTCCCTTTAACCACTCCGTGTTCTCACTCTCTGTCCCTTTAACCTCCCCGTGATCTCACTCTCTGTCCCTTTAACCTCCCTGTGATCTCACTCTCTATCCCTTTAACCTTCCTGATCTAGCTCTCTGTCCCTTTAATCTCCACGTAATCTCATTCTCTGTCCCTTTAACCTTCCCGTGATCTCAATCTCTGTCCCTTTAACCTCCCCGTGATGTCACTCACTGTCCCTATAATCTCCTCGTGCTCTCACTCTCTGAACCTTTAACCTCCCCGTGATCGTACTCAATGTCCCTTTAACCGCCCCATGATCTCACTCTCTGTCCAATTAACCTCCCCGTGATCTCACTCTGTCCTTTTAATCTTCCCGTGATCTCAATCTCTGTCCCTTTAATCTGTCCGTGATCTCATTCTCTGTCCCTTTAACCTCCCAGTTATCTCATTCACTGTCCCTGAAACCTCCCCGTGATCTCACTCTCTGTCCCTTTAACCTCCTCGTGATCTCACTATCTGTCCCTTTAACCTCCCCGTGATCTCACTATGTCGCTTTCACCTCCCCGTTAACTCTCTCTATCCCTTTAACCTCCCCGTGATCTCACTCTCTATCCCTTAAACCTCCCCCTGTTCTCACTCCCTGTCCACTTAACTTTCCCGTGATCTCACTCTCTAGCCCTTAAGCCTCCTCGTGATATCACTCTATGTCCCATTGACCTCCCCGTGATGTCATCTCTGTCCCTATAACCTCCCCGTAATCTCACTCTATGTCCCTTTAACCTCCCTGTGATCTCAATCTCTGTCCCTTTAACTACCCCGTGATCTCACTCTCTGTCCCTTTAACCTCCCCGTGATCTCAATCTCTGTACATTTAACGTCCCAGTGAGCTCGCTCGGTCCATTTAACCTCCCCGTGATCTCAATCTCTGTCCCTTTAATGTCCCAGTGATCTCACTCTGTCCATTTAATATTCCCGTGATCTCAATCTCTGTCCATTTAACCTGCCTGTGATCTCACACTCTGTCTCTTTAACCTCCCTGTGATCTCATTGACTGTCGCTTTCACCTCCCAGTGATCTCACTCTCTGTCCCATTAATCTGCCCCTGATCACACTCTCTGTCCCTTTAAACTCCCCGTGATCTCACTCTCTGTCCCTTTAACCTCCCCGTGATCTCACTCTCCGTCCCTTCAACCTCCCCGTGATCGCACTCTCTGTCCCTTTAACCTCCCCATGATCTCACTCTTCGTCCCTTTAATATCCCCGTGATCTCACTCTCTGTCCCTTTAACGTCCACGTGATCTCGCACTCTGTTCCTTTAACCTCCTCGTGTATTCTCTCTGTTGCTTTAACCTCCCCGTAATCTCAATCACTGTCCCTTTAACCACCCCGTGATCTCACTCTCTGTCCCTTTAACCACCCCGTGATCTCTGTCTTTCACTTTAAACTCCCAGTGTTCTCACTCTCTGTCCCTTTAACCTCCCCGTGATCTCACTCCCTATGCATTTAACCTCCCCGTGATCTGTCTCTCTATCCCATTAACATCCCCGTGATCTCATTCTGTCCCTTTAATCTTCCACTGATCCCATTCTCTTCCACATTAATCTGCACATCATCTCACTCTCTGACCTTTAACCTCCCCGTGATCTCAATCTCTGTCCCTTTAAACTCCACTTGATCTCACTCTCTGTCACTTTAACCTCCCCATGATCTCACTCAGTGTCACTATAACCACCCCATGATCTCATTCTCTGTCACTTTAATCTCACCGTGATCTCACTCTCTGTCCCTTTAACCTGCTCGTGATCTCAGTCTCTATCCATTAAACCTCCCCGTGATCTCACTCACTGTCCCTTTAAACTCCTTGTGATCTCACTCTCTGTCCCATTAACTTTCCCGTGATCTCAGTCTCTATCCCTTAAACCTCCCCGTGATATCACTCTCTGTCCCTTTAACCTCCCCGTGATTTCACTCTCTGTCCCTTTAACCTCCACGTGATCTCAATCTCTGTCCCATTAACCTCCCAGTGATCTCACTCTCTATCCCTTTAACATCCCCGTGATATCACTCTCTGTCCCTTTAAACTCCGCGTGAACTCACTCTCTGTCCCGTTAACCTCCCCGTGCTCTCACTCACTGTCCCTTTAACCTCCCCGTGAAATCACTCTCTGTCACTTTAACCACCCCGTGATCTCAATCTCTGTTCCCTTAACCTCCCCGTGATCTCACTCTCTGTCCATTTAACCTCCCCGGCATCTAACTCACTGTCCCTTTAACCATCCCGTGATTGCACTCTCTGTCCCTTTAACCTCCACGTGATCTCACTCTCTGTCCCTTTAACGTCCTGTGATCTCATCCTGTCCCTTTAATCTTCCCGTGATCTCAATCTCTGTCCCTTTAACCTGCCCATGATTACATTCTCTGTACCTTTCACCTACCCGTGATCTCACTCTCTGTCCCATTAACCGCCCCGTGATCTCACTCTCTGTCCCTTTAACCTCCCCGTGATCTCACTCTCTGTCTCTATAACCTCCCTGATCTCACTATCTGTCCCTTTAACCTCTCTGATCTAGCTTTCTGTCCCTTTAACCTCCACGTGATCTCATTCTCTGTCCCATTAACGTCCCCGAGATCTCATTATCTGTCCCTTTAACCTCCCCGTGATCTTACTCTCTGTCCCTTTAACCTCCCCGTGATCTCACTCTCTGTCCCTTTAAATTCCCCGTGGTCTCACTCTCTGTTCCTTTAACCTCCCCGAGATCTAACTCTCTGTCTCTTTAAACCCCCGTGATCTCACTCTCTGTCCCTTTAACCTCCCCGTGATCGCCCTCTCTGTCCCTTTAACCTCCCCGTGATCTCTCTCTCTGTCCCGTTAACGTCCCAGTGATCTCACTCTGTCCATTTAATCTTCCCATGATCTCAATCTCTGTCCATTTAATCTTCCCGTTATCTCATTGTCTCTCCCTTTAACCTCCCCGTGATCTAAATCTCTGTCCCTTTAACTTCCCAGTGCTCTCACTCTCTGTCCCTTTAACCTCCCTGATTCAGCACTCCGTCCCTTTAACCTCCCCGTGATCTCAGTGTCTGTCCATTTAACCTTCCCGTGATCTCACTCTCTGTCCCTTTAACCTACCTGATCTAGCTCTCTGTCCCTTTAACCTCCCCGTGTTCTCACTCTCTGTCCCTTTAACCTCCCCGTGTTCTCACTCTCTGTCCTTTAACCTCGCCGTGATCTCACTCTCTGTCCCTTTAACCTCCCCGTGATCTCACTCTCTATCCCTTTAACCTTCCTGATCTAGCTCTCTGTCCCTTTAATCTCCCCGTAATCTCACTCTCTGTCCCTTTAACCTTCCCGTGATCTCACTCAATGTCCCTTTAACCTCCCCGTGATCTCACTCACTGTCCCTATAACCTCCCCGTACTCTCACTCTCTGTACCTTTAACCTCCCCGTGATCCTACTCAATGTCCCTTTAACCTCCCCGTGATCTCACTCTCTGTACAATTAACCTCACCGTGACCTCAAGCTGTCCTTTAACCTCCCGGTGATCTCACTCTCTGTCCAATTAACCTCCCCCTGACTTCACTCTCATTCCTATTAACCTCCCCGTGATCTCACTCTCTGTCCCTTTAACCTCCCCGTGATCTCAATCTCAGTTCCTTTAACCTCCTCGTGATATCATTCTCTGTCCCATTAACCTTCCATTAATCTCATTCTCTGGCCCTTTAACCTCCCCGGGATCTCACTCTCTGTCCCATTACCTTTCCCGTGAACTCACTCTCTCTCCCTTTAAACTCCCCGTCATCTCACTCTCTGTCCCTTTAACCTCCCTTTGATCTCACTCTCTATCCCTTTAAACTCCCCGTCATCTCACTCTCTGTTCGTTTAACCTCCCTGTGATCTCATCTCTGTCCCTTTTACCTACCCTTGATCTCTCTCTGTCCCATTAACCTCTCCATGATCTCACTCTCTGTCCCTTAAATCTCCCCGTGAGCTCACTTTCTGTCACATTAACTTCCCCGTTATCTCACTCTCTGTCCCTTTAACCTCCCCGTGATCTCACTCTCTGTCCCTTTATCCTCCCCGTGATCTCACTCTCTGTCCCATTAACCTCCCCGTAATCTCACTCTCTGTCACTTTAACCTCCCCGTGATCTCTGACTTTCCCTTTAAACTCCCCGTGTTCTCACTCTCTGTCCCTTTAACCTCCCCGTGATCTGACTCTCTGTCCCTCTAATATCCCCGTGATCTCATTCTGTCCCTTTAATCTTCCCGTGATCTCAATCTCTGTCGCTTGAACCTGCCTGTGATCTCACTCTCTGTCCCATTAACCTGCCCGTGATCTCACTCTCTGTCGCTTGAACCTCCCTGTGATCTCATTCTCTGTCCCATTAACCTCCCCGTGATCTCATTCTCTGTACCGTTAACCTCCCCATGATCTCACACTCTGTCCCTTTAACTTTCCTGTGACCTCACACTCTGTCCCTTTAACCTCCCCGTGATCTCACTCTCTATCCCTTAAAGCTCCCCGTGATATCACTCTCTGTCCCATTAACCTCACCCTGAACTTACTCTCTGTCCCATTAACTTCCCTGTGATCTCACTCACTATACCTTTAAACTCCCCGTGATATCACTCTCTGTCCATTTAACATCCCCGTGATCTCACTCTCTGTTCCTTTAACCTCCCCTTGATCTCACCCTCTGTCCCTTTAACCTCCCCGTGATCTCACTCACCGTCCCTTTAAACTCATCGTGATCTCACTCTCTGTCGCATTAACCTCCCCGTGATCTCACTCTCTGTCCCTTTAACCTCCCCGTGAACTCACTCTCAGTCCCTTTAATCTCCACGTGATCTCACTCTCTGTCCCTTTAACCTCCCCGTGATCTCACTCTCAATCCCTTTGACCTCCCCATGATCTCATTCTCTGTCCCTTTAACTTCCCTGCGTTCTCATTCTCAGTCCCTTTAACCTCCCCGTGATCTCATTCTCTTTCGTTTAACCTCCCTGTGTTCTCATTCTCTGTCCATTTAACTTACCCGTGATCTCACTCTCTGTCCCTTTAACCTCCACGTGATCTCACTATGTTTTCCTCTAACCTCGCCGTGATCTCACTCTGTCGCTTTATCCTCCCCATTAACTCTCTCTGTCCCATTAACCTCCACGTAATCTCACTGCCTGTGCCTTTAACCTCCCCGTGATTTCTCTCTCTATCCCTTAAAACACCCCGTGATATCACTCTCTGTCTCTTTTGCCTCCCCGTGATCTCACTCCCTGTCCCTTAACCTCCCCGTGAGCTCATTCTCTCTCCCTTTAACTTCCCCGTGATCTCACTCTCTGTCCGTTTTACCTCCCCGTAATCTCACTCTCTGTCCCTTTAAACTTCCCGTGATATCAGTCTCTGTCCCTTTAATCTCCCCGTGATCACACTCTCTGTCTATTTAAACTCCCCATGATCTCACTGTCTGTCCCGTTAACCTCCCCGTGATCTCACTCTCTGTCCCATTAACCTCCCGGTGATCGCACTCTCTGTCCCTTTAACCTCCCCGTGATCTCACTCTCTGTCCCTTTAAACTCCCCGTGATCTCACTCTCTGTCCCTTTAACCTCCCCGTGATCACACTCTCTGTCCCATTAACCTCCCTGTCATCTCACTCTCTGTCCCTTTAACCTCCCCGTCATCTCACTCTCTATCCCTTAAGCCTCCCCGTGATCTCACTCTCTGTCCTCTTAACCTCCCCATGATCTCATTCTCTGTACCTTTAACCTCCTGGTGATCTCACTATCTGTACCTTTATCCTGCCGTGATCTCATTCTCTCGATTTATCCTCCCCGTTAACTCTCTCTGTCCCTTTAACCACCCCGTAATCTCACTGCCTGTCCCTTTAACCTCCCCGTGATCTCACTCTCTATCCCTTAAACCTCCACGTGATGTCACTCTCTGTCCGTTTTACCTCCCCGTGATCTCACTCTCTGTCCCTTTAACCTCCCCATGATCTCACTCTCTGTCTCATTAACCTCCCCCTGATCTCACTCTCTGTCCCCTTAAATTTCCCGTGATATCACTCTCTATCCCTTAAACATCCCCGTGATATCAGTCTCTGTCCCATTAACCTCCTCGTGATCTCACTCTCTGTCCCTTTAAACTCCCCGTGATCTTAATCACTGTCCCTTTAACGACCCAGTGATCTCACTCTGTCCATTTAATCTCCACGTGATCACAATCTCTGTCCATTTAACCTGCCCGTGATCTCACTCTGTCCGTTTAACCTCCCTGTGACCTCATTCTCTGCCGCTTTCACGTCCCGCTGATCTCTCTCTCAGTCCCAGTAATCGCCCCGTGATCTCACTCTCTGTCCCATTAACTTCCCCGTGAACTCACTCTCTGTCCCTTTAACCTCCCCGTGATCTCACTCTCTGTCCCATTAGCATCCCAGTGATCTCAATCTCTGTCCCTTTAACCTCCCCGTGATCTCACTCTCTGTCCCATTAACCTCCACGTGATCTCACTCTCTGTCCCTTTAACCTCCCCGTGAGCTCACTCTCTGCCCTTTAACCTCCCTGTGTTCTCACTCTCTGTCCCTTTAACCTCACCGTAATCTGACTCTCTGTCCCTTTAACCTTCCACTGATATCAGTCCCTGTCCCTTTAATCTCCCCGTGATCACACTCCCTGTCCCTTTAACCTCCCCGTGATCTCCCTCTCCGTCCCTTTAACCTCCCCGTGATCGCACTCTCTGTCCCTTTAACCTCCCCGTTATCACACTCACCGTCCCTTTAACCTCCCCGTGATCTCACTCTCTGTCCCATTAACGTCCCCGTAATCTCACTCTCTGTCCCTTTAACGTCCACGTGACCTTGCACTCTCTCCCTTTAACCTCCGCGTGCTCTCTCTCTGTCGCTTTAACCTCCCCGTAATCTCCCTCTGTCCCTTTAACCACCCCGTGATCTCACTCTCTGTCCCTTTAACCTCCCCGTGATCTCTGTCTTTACCTTTAAACTCCCCGTGTTCTCACTCTCTGTCCCTTTAACCTCCCCGTGATCTCATTCTGTCCCTTTAATCTTCCCGTGATCTCAATCTCTTCGCTTGAACCTGCCCGTGATCTCGTTCTCTGTACCGTTAACCTCCCCGTGATCTCACTCTCTGTCCCTTTAACTTTCCTGTGACCTCACACTCTGTCCCTTTAACTTCCCCTTGATCTCACTCTCTGTACATTTAACCTCCCCGTGATCACACTCTCTGTCCGTTTAACCTCACCGTGATCTCACTCTCTGTCCCATTAACCTCCCCGTGATCTCACTCTCTGTCCCTTTAAACTCCCCGTGATCTCAATCTCTGTCCCATTAACCAATCCGTCATCTCACTCTCTGTCCCTTTAACCTCCCCGTGATCTAACTCTCTGTCCCTTTAACCTCCCCGTGATCTCAATCTCTGTCCCTTTAACGACCCAGTGATCTCACTCTGTCCATTTAATCTTCACGTGATCACAATCTCTGTCCTTTTAACCTGCCCGTGATCTCACTCTGTCCCTTTAACCTCCCTCTGATCTTATTCTCTGTCGCTTTCACCTCCCGGTGATCTCTCTCTCAGTCCCAGTAATCTCCCCGTCATCTCACTCTCTATCTCATTAACTGTCCCTGATCTGACTCTCTGTCCCTATAACTGTCCCTGATCTCAATCTCTGTCCCATTAACATTCCCATGATCTCACCCTCTGTCCCTATAACCTTCCCGTGATCTCACTCTCTGTCCCATTAAACTACCCATGATCTCGCATTCTGTCCCTTTAACATTCCAGTGATCTCACCCTCTGAACATTTAACCTCCCCGTGAGCTCACTCTCTGTCCCATTAACATTTCGGTGATCTCACTTTCTGTCCCATTAACCTTCCAGTGATCTCACTCTCTGTCCCATTAACCTACGCGTGATCACACTGTCTGTCCCATTAACCTCCCCGTGATCTCACTCTCTGTCCCTTTAAACTCCCCGTGATCTCAATCTCTGTCCCATTAACCAATCCGTCATCTCACTCTCTGTCCCTTTAACCTCCCCGTGATCTAACTCTCTGTCCCTTTAACCTCCCCGTGATCTCAATCTCTGTCCCTTTAACGACCCAGTGATCTCACTCTGTCCATTTAATCTTCACGTGATCACACTCTCTGTCCCTTTAAACTCCCCGTGATCTCACTCACTGTCCCTTTAACCTCCCCGTGATGTCCCTCTACGTCCCTTTAACTTCCCCGTGATCGCACTCTCTGTCCCTTTAACCGCCCCGTGATCTCACTCTCTGTCCCATTAACCTCCCCGTAATCTCATTCTCTGTCCCTTTAATGTCCACGTGAACTCGTACTCTCTCCCTTTAACCTCCGCGTGCTCTCTCTCTGTCGCTTTAACCTCCCCGTAATCTCCCTCTGTCCATTTAACCACCCCGTGATCTCACTCTCTGTCCCTTTAACCTCCCTGTGATCTCTGTCTTTCCCTTTAAACTCCCCGTGTTCTCACTCTCTGTCCCTTTAACCTCCCCGTGATCTCACTCTCTGTGCCTTTAACCTCCCTGTGATCTAACTCTCTATCCCTCTAACATCCCCGTGATCTCATTCTGTCCCTTTACTCTTCCCCTGATCTCAATCTCTGTCGCTTGAACCTGCCCGTGATCTCGTTCTCTGTGTCATTAACCTGCCCGTGATCTCACTCTGTCCCTTTAACTTCAACGTGATCTCACTCTCTGTTCCGTTAACCTCCCCGTGATCTCACTCTCTGTCCCTTTAACTTTCCTGTGACCTCACACTCTGTCCCTTTAACTTCCCCTTGATCTCACTCTCTGTTCATTTAACCTCCCCATGATCTCAATCTCTGTCCCATTAACATTCCAGTGATCTCACCCTCAGTCCCTATAACCTCCCCTTGATCTTACTCTCTGTCCCTTTAAACTTCCCCTGATCTCACTCTGTTCCTTTAACCTGCCAGTGATCTCATTCTCTCTCCATTTGATCTCCCCGTGATCTCACTCTCTGTCCCTTTAACCTCCCCGTGAACTCACTCTCAGTCCCTTTAATCTCCACGTGATCTCACTCTCTGTCCCTTTTACCTCCCCGTGATCTCACTCTCTGTCCCTTTAACCTCCCTGCGATCTCATTCTCTGTCGCTTTCACCTCCCGGTGATCTCTCTCTCAGTCCCAGTAATCTCCCCGTGATCTCACTCTCTGTCCCATTAACTTCCCCGTGAACTCACTCTCTGTCCCTTTCACATCCCCGTCATCTCACTCTCTGTCTCTTTAACTGTCCCTGAACTGACTGTCCCTATAACTGTCCCTGATCTCAATCTCTGTCCCATTAACATTCCCGTGATCTCACCCTCTGTCCCTATAACCTTCCCGTGATCTCACTCTCTGTCCCATTAAACTACCCATGATCTCACATTCTGTCCCTTTAACATTCCCGTGATCTCACCCTCTGAACATTTAACCTCCCCGTGAGCTCACTCACTGTCCCTTTAACTTTCCCGTGATCTCCCTCTCCGTCCCTTTAACCTCCCCGCGATAGCACTCTCTGTCCCTTTAACCTCCCCATGATCTCACTCTCTGTCCCATTAACCTCCCCGTAATCTCACTCTCTGTCCCTTTAACGTCCACGTGATCTCGCAGTCTCGCCCTTTAACCTCTGCGTGCTCTCTCTTTGTCGCTTTATCCTCCCCGTAATCTCCCTCTGTCCCTTTAACCACCCCGTGATCTCACTCTCTGTCCCTTTAACCTCCCCGTGATCTCACTCTCTGTCCCTTTAACCTCCCCGTGATCTCACTCTCTCTCCCTTTAACCTCCCCGTGATCTCTGTCTTTCCCTTTAAACTCCCCGTGTTCTCACTCTCTGTCCCTTTAACCTCCTCGTGATCTCACTCTCTATGCCTTTAACCTACCTGTGATCTGACTCTCTATTACTCTAACATACCCGTGATCTCATTCTGTCCCTTTAATCTTCCCGTGATCTCAATATCTGTCGCTTGAACCTGCCCGTGATCTCGTTCTCTGTAACATTAACCTGCCCGTGATCTCACTCTCTGTCCCATTAACGTCCCGGTGATCGCACTCTCTGTCCCTTTAACCTCCCCGTGATCTCACTCTCTATCCCTTTGAACTCCCCGTGATCTCACTCTCTGTCCCATTAACCTCCCCGTGATCCCACTCTCTGTCCATTAACCTCCCCGTCTTCTCACTCTCTGTCCGTTTAACCTCCCCGTGATCTCACTCTCTGTCCCATTAAATTTCCCGTTATCGCACTCTCTATCCGTTAAACCACCCCGTGATCTCACTCTCTGTCCTTTTAACCTCCCCATGATCTCATTCTCTGTCCCTTTAACGTCCTGGTGATCTCACTATCTGTCCCTTTAAAATTCCCGTGATCTCGTTCTGTCGCTTTATCCTCCCCGTTAACTCTCTCTGTCCCTTTAACCGCCCCGTAATCTCACTGCCTGTCCCTTAAACCTCCCCGTGATCTCACTCTCTATCCTTTAAACCTCCACGTGATATCACTCTCTGTCCCTTTAACCGCCCCGTGAGCTCACTCTCTGTCTCATTAACCTCCCCCTGATCTCACTCTCTGTCCCCTTAAATTTCCCGTGATCTCACTCTCTGTCCCTTAAACATCCCCGTGATCTCACTCTCTGTCCCTTTAAACTCCGCGTGATGTCAATCTCTGTCCCATTAACCACCCCGTCATCTCACTCTCTGTCTCTTTAACCTTCCCGTGATCTAACTCTCTGTCCCTTTAACCTCCCTGTGATCTCAATCTCTGTCCCTTTAACGACCCAGTGATCTCACTCTGTCCATTTGATCTTCCCGTGATCTCAATCTCTGTCCATTTAACCTGCCCGTGATCTCACTCTGTCCCATTAACTTCCCCGTGAACTCACTCTCTGTCCCTTTCACCTCCCCTTCATCTCACTCTCTGTTCATTTAACCTCCCCATGATCTCACTCTCTGTCCCATTAACCTCCCCGTAATCTCATTCTCTGTCCCTTTAATGTCCACGTGAACTCGTACTCTCTCCCTTTAACCTCCGCGTGCTCTCTCTCTGTCGCTTTAACCTCCCCGTAATCTCCCTCTGTCCATTTAACCACCCCGTGATCTCACTCTCTGTCCCTTTAACCTCCCTGTGATCTCTGTCTTTCCCTTTAAACTCCCCGTGTTCTCACTCTCTGTCCCTTTAACCTCCCCGTGATCTCACTCTCTGTGCCTTTAACCTCCCTGTGATCTAACTCTCTATCCCTCTAACATCCCCGTGATCTCATTCTGTCCCTTTACTCTTCCCCTGATCTCAATCTCTGTCGCTTGAACCTGCCCGTGATCTCGTTCTCTGTGTCATTAACCTGCCCGTGATCTCACTCTGTCCCTTTAACTTCAACGTGATCTCACTCTCTGTTCCGTTAACCTCCCCGTGATCTCACTCTCTGTCCCTTTAACTTTCCTGTGACCTCACACTCTGTCCCTTTAACTTCCCCTTGATCTCACTCTCTGTTCATTTAACCTCCCCATGATCTCAATCTCTGTCCCATTAACATTCCAGTGATCTCACCCTCAGTCCCTATAACCTCCCCTTGATCTTACTCTCTGTCCCTTTAACCTTCCCATGATCTCACTCTCTGTCCCTTTAAACTTCCCCTGATCTCACTCTCTGTTCCTTTAACCTGCCAGTGATCTCATTCTCTCTCCATTTGATCTCCCCGTGATCTCACTCTCTGTCCCTTTAACCTCCCCGTGAACTCACTCTCAGTCCCTTTAATCTCCACGTGATCTCACTCTCTGTCCCTTTTACCTCCCCGTGATCTCACTCTCTGTCCCTTTAACCTCCCCGTGATCTCACTCTCGATCCCTTTAACCTCCCCGTGATCTCACTCTCTGTCCCTTTTACCTCCCCGTGATCTCACTCTCTGTCCCTTTAACCTCCCCATGATCTCACTCTCGATCCCTTTAACCTCCCCGTGATCTCACTCTCTGTGCCCTTAAATTTCCCGTGATCTCACTCTCTATCCCTTAAACATCCCCGTGATATCAGTCTCTGTCCCATTAACCTCCCCGTGATCTCACTCTCTGTCCCTTTAAACTCCCCGTGATCTCAATCTCTGTCCCATTAACCACCCCGTCATCTCACTCTCTGTCCCTTTATCCGCCCCGTGATCTAACTCTCTGTCCGTTTAACGTCCCCGTGATTCCAATCTCTGTCCCTTTAACGACCCAGTGATCTCACTCTGTCCATTTAATCTTCAGGTGATCTCAATCTCTGTCCATTTAACCTGCCCGTGATCTCACTCTGTCCCTTTAACCTCCCTGCGATCTCATTCTCTGTCGCTTTCACCTCCCGGTGATCTCTCTCTCAGTCCCAGTAATCTCCCCGTGATCTCACTCTCTGTCCCATTAACTTCCCCGTGAACTCACTCTCTGTCCCTTTCACATCCCCGTCATCTCACTCTCTTTCTCTTTAACTGTCCCTGAACTGACTGTCCCTATAACTGTCCCTGATCTCAATCTCTGTCCCATTAACATTCCCGTGATCTCACCCTCTGTCCCTATAACCTTCCCGTGATCTCACTCTCTGTCCCATTAAACTACCCATGATCTCACATTCTGTCCCTTTAACATTCCCGTGATCTCACCCTCTGAACATTTAACCTCCCCGTGAGCTCACTCACTGTCCCTTTAACTTTCCCGTGATCTCCCTCTCCGTCCCTTTAACCTCCCCGCGATAGCACTCTCTGTCCCTTTAACCTCCCCGTGATCTCACTCTCTGTCCCATTAACCTCCCCGTAATCTCACTCTCTGTCCCTTTAACGTCCACGTGATCTCGCAGTCTCGCCCTTTAACCTCTGCGTGCTCTCTCTTTGTCGCTTTATCCTCCCCGTAATCTCCCTCTGTCCCTTTAACCACCCCGTGATCTCACTCTCTGTCCCTTTAACCTCCCCGTGATCTCACTCTCTGTCCCTTTAACCTCCCCGTGATCTCACTCTCTCTCCCTTTAACCTCCCCGTGATCTCTGTCTTTCCCTTTAAACTCCCCGTGTTCTCACTCTCTGTCCCTTTAACCTCCTCGTGATCTCACTCTCTATGCCTTTAACCTACCTGTGATCTGACTCTCTATTACTCTAACATACCCGTGATCTCATTCTGTCCCTTTAATCTTCCCGTGATCTCAATATCTGTCGCTTGAACCTGCCCGTGATCTCGTTCTCTGTAACATTAACCTGCCCGTGATCTCACTCTCTGTCCCATTAACGTCCCGGTGATCGCACTCTCTGTCCCTTTAACCTCCCCGTGATCTCACTCTCTATCCCTTTGAACTCCCCGTGATCTCACTCTCTGTCCCATTAACCTCCCCGTGATCCCACTCTCTGTCCATTAACCTCCCCGTCTTCTCACTCTCTGTCCGTTTAACCTCCCCGTGATCTCACTCTCTGTCCCATTAAATTTCCCGTTATCGCACTCTCTATCCGTTAAACCACCCCGTGATCTCACTCTCTGTCCTTTTAACCTCCCCATGATCTCATTCTCTGTCCCTTTAACGTCCTGGTGATCTCACTATCTGTCCCTTTAAAATTCCCGTGATCTCGTTCTGTCGCTTTATCCTCCCCGTTAACTCTCTCTGTCCCTTTAACCGCCCCGTAATCTCACTGCCTGTCCCTTAAACCTCCCCGTGATCTCACTCTCTATTCTTTAAACCTCCACGTGATATCACTCTCTGTCCCTTTAACCGCCCCGTGAGCTCACTCTCTGTCTCATTAACCTCCCCCTGATCTCACTCTCTGTCCCCTTAAATTTCCCGTGATCTCACTCTCTGTCCCTTAAACATCCCCGTGATCTCATTCTCTGTCCCTTTAAACTCCGCGTGATGTCAATCTCTGTCCCATTAACCACCCCGTCATCTCACTCTCTGTCTCTTTAACCTTCCCGTGATCTAACTCTCTGTCCCTTTAACCTCCCTGTGATCTCAATCTCTGTCCCTTTAACGACCCAGTGATCTCACTCTGTCCATTTGATCTTCCCGTGATCTCAATCTCTGTCCATTTAACCTGCCCGTGATCTCACTCTGTCCCATTAACTTCCCCGTGAACTCACTCTCTGTCCCTTTCACCTCCCCTTCATCTCACTCTCTGTTCATTTAACCTCCCCATGATCTCACTCTCTGTCCCTTTAACTGTCCCTGATCTGACTCTCTGTCCCTATAACTGTCACTGATCTCAATCTCCGTCCCATTAACATTCCCGTGATCTCACCCTATGTCCCATTAAACTACCCATGATCTCACATTCTGTCCCTTTAACATTCCCGTGATCTCACCCTCTGAACATTTAACCTCCCCGTGATCTCACTCTCTGTCCCATTAACATTTCGGTGATCTCACTCTCAGTCCCTTTAACCTCCCCGTTATCTCACTCTCTGTCCCATTAACCTCCACGTGATCTCACTCTCTGTCCATTTAACCTCCCCGTGAGCTCACTCTCGGTCCCTTTAACCTCCCTGTGTTCTCACTCTCTGTCCCTTTAACCTCACCGTAATCTGACTCTCTGTCCCTTTAACCTCCCAGTGATATCAGTCCCTGTCCCTTTAATCTCCCCGTGATCACACTCTCTGTCCCTTTAAACTCACCGTGACCTCACTCACTGTCCCTTTAACCTCCCCGGGATCTCCCTCTCCGTCCCTTTAACCTCCCCGCGATCGCACTCTCTGTCCCTTTAACCTCCCCGTGATCTCACTCTCCGTCCCTTTAACCTCCCCGTGATCTCACTCTCTGTCCCATTACCCTCCCCGTAATCTCACTCTCTGTCCCTTTAACGTCCACGTGATCTTGCACTCTCTCCCTTTAACCTCCGCGTGATCTCTCTCTGTCCCTTTAACCTCCCTGCGATCTCTCTCTGTCC
This sequence comes from Cetorhinus maximus, assembly GCF_964194155.1. Classification (NCBI taxonomy): domain Eukaryota; kingdom Metazoa; phylum Chordata; class Chondrichthyes; order Lamniformes; family Cetorhinidae; genus Cetorhinus; species Cetorhinus maximus. Next base: position 65,519 of record NW_027596855.1, read on the forward strand.
CTTTAACCTCCCCGTGATCTCTGTCTTTCCCTTAAAAGTCCCCCTGTTCTCACTCTCTGTCTCTTTAACCTCCCCGTGATCTCACTCTCTATGCCTTTAACCTCCCTGTGATCTGACTCTCTATCCCTCTACCATCCCCGTGATCTCATTCTGTCCCTTTAATCTTCCCGTGATCACAATCTTTGTCGCTTGAACCTGCCCGTGATCTCGTTCTCTGTATCATTAACCTGCCCGTGATTTCACTCTCTGTCCCATTAACTTCAACGTGATCTCACTCTCTGTCCCTTTAACTTTTCTGTGACCTCACACTCTGTCCCTTTAACTTCCCCGTGATCTCACTCTGTTCATTTAACCCCCCCATGATCTCAATCTCTGTCCCATTAACATTCCCGTGATCTCACCCTCTGTCCCTATAACCTCCCCGTGATCTCACTCTCTGTCCCATTAACCACCACGTGATCTCACTCTCTGTCCCTTTAACCACCCCGTGAACTCACTCTCTGTCCCTTTAACCTCCCCGTGATCTCACTCTCTGTCCCTTTCACTTCCCCATGCTCTCATTCTTTGTCCCTTTAAGCTCCCCGTGAATTCATTCTCTGTACATTTAACCTCCCCGTGATCTCACTACCTGTCCCTTTAACCTCCCCGCGATCTCACTCTCTCTCCCTTTAAACTCCCCTGATCTCACTCTCTCTACCTTTAACGTCCCTGTTATATCACTCTCTGTCCCTTTGACCACCCCGTGATCTCACTCTCTGTCCCTTTAACCTCTCCGTGATCTCACTCTCTGTCCACTTAATCTCCCCGTGATCTCACTCTCTGTCCCTTTAATCGCTCCGTGATCTCAATATCTGTACCTTTAACCTCCCCGTGATCTCACTCTCTTTCCCTTTAACCTTCCCGCGATCTTACTCTGTCCCTTTAACCTTCCCTGATCTCATTCTCTGCTCCTTTAACTGTTCCCCTGATCTCAATCTCTATCCCATTAACTGTCCCCTTGATATCACTCTCAGTCCCTTTAACGGGCCCCCGAACTCACTCTCTGTCCCTTTAATAGTCCCTGCTCTCTCACTGTCCCTTTAGCTGTCCCTGATATCACTCTTTGTCCCCTTAATGAACACCCTGTACTGACTCTCTGTCCCTTTAACTGTCCCCCGATCCCACTCTCTGTCCCTTTAATAGTCTCTGATCTCTCTCAGTCCCATTAGCTGTCCCTGATATCACTCTTTGTCCCTTTTACTGTCCCCCTGAACACCGTCTCAGTCCCTTTAATTGTCACTGATCTGACTCTCTGTCGCTATAACTGTCCCTGATCTCAATCTCTGTCCCTTTAACCTCCCCAAGATCTCACAGTCTGTCCCTTTAACATTCCAATGATCTCACCGTCTGTCCATTTAACCTATCCGTGGTCTCACTCTCTGTCCTTTTAACCTCCCCGTGATCTCACTCTCTTTCACTTTATCCTTCCCGTAATCTCACTCTCTGTCCCTTTATCCTCCTCGTGATCTCACTCTCTGACCCTTTATCCTCCCCGTGATCTCACTCTCTGTCCCTTTAACCTATCCGTGATCTCACTCTCTGTCACTTTATCCTCCCTGTGCTCTCAGTTTCTGTCCCTTTAACCTCCCCGTGATCTCAGTCTGTCGCTTTAACCTCCCTGTTAACTCTCTCAGTCCCGTCAACCTACCCGTGATCACACTCTCTTTCCCTTTAACCTCCCCGTGATCTCACCCTCTGTCCCTTTAACCACCCCATGATCTCACAGTCTGTCGCTTTAACCTTCCCCTGATCTCACCGTCTGTTCCTTTAACATCCCCGTGATCTCACTCTCTGTTCCTTTAACCTCACCGTGATCTCACTCTCTGTCCCTTTAACCTCACCCGTGATCTGAATCTCTGTCCCTTTAACCTCCCCGTGAACTCACTCTCTGTCCCTTTAACCTCCCCGTGATTTCAATCTCTGTCACTTTAACCTCCCCGTGATCTCACTCTCTGTCCCTGTAACCTGACCGTGATCTCACTCTCCGTCCCTTTAACCTCCCCGTGGTCTCACACACTGTGCCTTTACCCTCCCCGTGATCGCACTCTCTGTCCCATTAACTTTCCCGTGATCGCACTCTCTATCCCTTAAACCTCCCCGTGATCTCACTCTCTGTCGCTTTTACCTCCCCGTGATCTCTCTCTCTGTCCCTTTAACCTCACCGTGATCTCACTGTCTGTCCCTTTAAACTCTTCGTGATCTGAATTTCTTTCCCTTTAACCTCCCCGTGAACTCACTCTCTCTCCATTTAACCTCCCCGTGATCTCACTCTCTGTCCCTTTAACCACCCCGTGATCTCACTCTCTGTCCCTTTAACCTCTCCGTGATCTCACTCTCTGTCCACTTAACCTCCCCGTGATCTCATTCTCTGTCCCTTTAACCGCTCCTTGATCTCAATCTCTGTACCTTTAACCTCCCCGTGATCTCACTCTCTGTCCCTTTAACCTTCCCTGATCTCATTCTCTGCTCCTTTAACTGTTCCCCTGATCTCAATCTCTATCCCATTAACTGTCCCCTTGACATCACTCTCAGTCCCTTTAACTGGCCCCCGATCTCTCACTCTGTCCCTTTAATAGTCCCAGCTCTCTCTCTGTCCCTTTAGCTGTCCCTGATATCACTCTTTGTCCCTTTAACTGTCCCCCTGATCTGACGCTCTGTCCCTTTAACTGTCCCCCGATCACACTCTCTGTCCCTTTGATAGCCCGTGATCTCAGTCTTTCCCATTAGCTGTCCCTGTTATCACTCTTTGTCCCTTTTACTGTCCCCCTGAACTCCCTCTCAGTCCCTTGAATTGTCACTGATCTGACTCTCTGTCGCTATAACTGTCCCTGATCTCAATTTCTGTCCTATAACATTCCCGTGATCTCACCCTCTCCCCATTTAACCTCCCCGTGATCTCACTCTCTGTCCCTTTAACCTCCCCGTGATCACACTTTCTGTCTCTTCAACCTCCCCATGATCTCACAGTCTGTCCCTTTAACATTCCCGTGATCTCACCGTCTGTCCATTTAACCTCCCCGTGATCTCACTCTCTGTCCCATTACCCTCCAAGTAATCTCAATCTCTGTCCCTTCAACCTTCCCGTGATCTCACTCTCTGTCCCTTTAACATCCCCGTGATCTCACTCTCTGTCCCTTTAACCTCCCCGTGATCTCAATCGCTGTCCCTTTAACCTCCACGTGATCTCACTCTCTGTCCCTTTAACCTCCCCGTGATCTCACTCTCTGTCCCTTTAACCTCCCCGTGATCTCACTCTCTGCCCCTTTAACTGCTCCGTGATCTCAATATCTGTACCTTTAACCTCCCCGTGACCTCACTCTGTCCCTTTAACCTTCCCTGATCTCATTCTCTTTTCCTTTAACTGTTTCCCTGATCTCAATCTCTATCCCATTAACTGTCCCCTTGATTTCACTCTCAGTCCCTTTAACTGGCCCCCGATCATACTCTCTGTCCCTTTAATAGTCCCTGCTATCTCTCTGTCCCTTTAGCTGTCCCTGATATCATTTTTTGTCCCCTTAACTGTCCCCCTGATCTGACTCTCTGTCCCTTTAACCTCTCCGTGATCTCATCCTCTGCCCCTTTAACCTCCCCGTGATCTCACTCTCTGTCCCTTTAACCTCCCCGTGATCTCACAATCTGTCCCTTCAACCTCCCCGTGATCTCACTCTCTGTCCCTTTAACCGCACCGTGATCTCACTCTCTGTCCTATTAACCTCACTGTGTTCTCATTCTCTGTCCCTTTAACCTCCCCGTGATTTCACTCTCTGTCCCTTTAACCTCCCCATTTCCTCACTCTCTATCCCTTTAACCTCACCGTGATCTCACTCTCTGTCCCTTTAACCTCACCGTGATCGCACTCTCTGTCCCTTTAACCTCCCCGTGATCTGAATCTCTGTCCCTTTAACCTCCCCGTGAACTCACACTCGGTCCCTTTAACCTCCCCGTGATCTCACTCTCTGTCCCTTTAACCTCCCCGTGATCTCAATCTCTGTCCATTAAACTCCCCGTCTTCTAAATTTCTGTCCCTTTAACCTCCCCGTGAACTCACTCTCTGTCCCTTTAAGCTCCCCGTGATCTCACTCTCTGTCCCTTTAATCTCCCCGTGATCTCACTCTCTGTCCCTGTAACCTGACCGTGATCTCACTCTCTGTCCCTTTCACGTCCCCATGCTCTCATTCTCTGTCCCTTAAAGCTCCCCGTGAACTCATTCTCTGTCCATTTAACCTCCCCGTGATCTCACTACCTGTCCCTTTAAACTCCCCGTGATCTCACTCTCTGTCCCTTTAAACTCCCCGTGATCTCACTCTCTCTACCTTTAACGTCCCTGTTATATCACTCTCTGTCCCTTTAACCTCCCCGTGATCTCACTCTCTGTCCCTTTAACCTCTCCGTGATCTCACTCTCTGTCCCTTTAATCGCTCCGTGATCTCAATATCTGTACCTTTAACCTCCCCGTGATCTCACTCTCTTTCCTGTTAACCTTCCCGTGATCTTACTCTGTCCCTTTAACCTTCCCTGATCTCATTCTCTGTTCCTTTAACTGTTCCCCTGATCTCAATCTCTCTCCCATTAACTGTCCCCTTGATATCACTCTCAGTCCCTTTAACTGGCCCCCGATCTCACTCTTTGTACCTTTAATAGTCCCTGCTCTCTCACTGTCCCTTTAGCTGTCCCTGATATCACTCTTTGTCCCCTTAACTGACACCCTGTACTGACTCTCTGTCCCTTTAACTGTCCCCCGATCCCACTCTCTGTCCCTTTAATAGTCCCTGATTTCTCTAAGTCCCATTTGCTGTCCCTGATATCACTCTTTGTCCCTTTTACTGTCCCCCTGAACACCGTCTCAGTCCCTTTAATTGTCACTGATCTGGCTCTCTGTCGCTATAACTGTCCCTGATCTCAATCTCTTTCCCTTTAACCTCCCCGTGATCTCACTCTCTGTTCCTTTAAACTCCCCATGATCTCACAGTCTGTCCCTTTAACATTCCAGTGATCTCACCGTCTGTCCATTTAACCTACCCGTGGTCTCACTCTCTGTCCTTTTAACCTCCCCGTGATCTCACTCTCTGTCCCTTTATCCTCCCCGTAATCTCACTCTCTGTCCCTTTATTCTCCTTGTGATCTCACTCTCTGTCCCTTTATCCACCCCATGATCTCATTCTCTGTCCCTTTAACCTATCCGTGATCTCAGTCTGTCGCTTTAACCTCCCAGTTAACTCTCTCAGTCCTGTCAACCTCCCCGTGATCTCACCCTCTATCCCTTTAACCTCCCCGTGATCTCACCCTCTGTCCCTTTAACCACCCCATGATCTCACAGTCTGTCCCATTAACATTCCCATGATCTCACCGTCTGTTCATTTAACCTCCCCGTGATCACACTCTCTGTCCCATTAACCTCCCCATGTTCTCACTCTCTATCCCTTTAACCTCCCCGTTATCTCACTCTCTGTCCCTTTAACCTCCCCGTGATCGCACTCTCTGTCCCTTTAACCTCACCGTGATCTCACTCTCTGTCCCTTTAACCTCCCCGTGATCTCTCTCTCTGTCCCTTTAACCTCACCGTTATCGCACTCTCTGTCCCTTTAACCTCCCCGTGATCTCACTCTCTGTCCCTTTAAACTCCCCGTGATCTCACTCTCTCTACCTTTAACGTCCCTGTTATATCACTCTCTGTCCCTTTAACCACCCCGTGATCTCACTCTCTGTCCCTTTAACCTCTCCGTGATCTCACTCTCTGTCCACTTAACCTCCTGGTGATCTCACTCTCTGTCCCTTTAATCGCTCCGTGATCTCAATCTCTGTCCATTAAACTCCCCGTCTTCTAAATTCCTGTCCCTTTAACCTCCCCGTGAACTCACTCTCTGTCCCTTTAACCTTCCCGTGATCTCACTCTCTGTCCCTTTAACCTCCCCATGATCACACTCTCTGTCCCTGTAACCTGACCGTGATCTCACTCTCTGTCCCTTTCACGTCCCCATGCTCTCATTCTCTGTCCCTTAAAGCTCCCCGTGAACTCATTCTCTGTCCATTTAACCTCCCCGTGATCTCACTACCTGTCCCTTTAAACTCCCCGTGATCTCACTCTCTGTCCCTTTAAGCTCCCCGTGATCTCACTCTCTGTCCCTTTAACCACCCCGTGATCTCACTCTCTGTCCCTTTAACCTCTCCGTGATCTCACTCACTGTCCTATTAACCTCACTGTGTTCTCATTCTCTGTCCCTTTAACCTCCCCGTGATTTCACTCTCTGTCCCTTTAACCTCCCCGTGAACTCAGTCTGTCGATTTAACCACCCCGTTAACTCTCTCTGTCCCGTCAACCTCCCCATGATCACACTCACTGTCCCTTTAACCTCCCCATGTTCTCACTCTCTATCCCTTTAACCTCCCCGTGATCTCACTCTCTTTCCCTTTAACCTCCCCGTGATCTCACCCTCTGACCCTTTAACCTCCCCGTGATCTCACTCTCTGTCCCTGTAACCTCCCTATGATCTCACAGTCTGTCCCTTTAACATTCCCGTGATCTTACCGTCTGTCCGTTTAACCTCCCCATGATCTCACAGTCTGTCCCTTTAACATTCCCGTGATCTCACCGTCTGTCCATTTAACCTCTCCGTGATCTCACTCTCTGTACCTTTATCCTCCCCGGGATCTCACTCTCTGTCCCTTTAACCTCCCCGTGATCTCACTCTCTGTCACATTATCCTCCACGTAATCTCACTCTCTGTCCCTTTAATGACCCAGTGATCTCACTCTGTCCATTTACCCTGCCCGTGATCTCACTCTGTCCCTTTAACCACCCTGTGATCTCACTCTCTGTCCCAGTAATCTCCCCGTGATCTCACTCTCTGTCCCATTAACTTCCCCGTGATCTCACTCTCTGTCCCTTTCACCTCCCCGTCATCTCACTCTCTGTTCATTTAACCTCCCCATGATCTCACTCTCTGTCCTTTAACTGTCCCTGATCTGACTCTCTGTCCCTATAACTGTCCCTGATCTCAATCTCTGTCCCATTATCATTCCCGTGATCTCACTCTCTTTCCCTATAACCTCCCCATGATCTCACTCTCTATCCCTTAAACCTCCCCATAATATCAATCTCTGTCCCATTAACCTCCCCGTGATCTCACTCTCTGTCCCTTTAACCACCACGTGATCTCACTCACTATCCTTTTAACCTCCCCGTGATCTCACTCTCTGTCCCTTTAACCTTCCCATATTCTCACTATCTGTCCCTTTAGACTACCCATGTTCTCAATCTCTGTCCCTTTAATCTGCCCGTAATCTCAATCTCTGTCCCTTTAATCTGCCCGTGATCTCATTCTCTGTCCCTTTAACCTCCCAGTGATCTCATTCTCTGTCCCTTTAACCTCACAGTGATCTCACTATCTGTCCCTTTAACCTCCCCGTGATCTCAGTCTGTCGCTTTAACCACCCCGTTACCTCTCTCTGTCCCGTCAACCTCCCCGTGATCTCACTCTCTGTCCCTTTAACCTCCCCGTGCTCTCACTCTCTGTCCTATTAACCTCTCCCTGATCTCACTCTCTGTCCCATTAACCTCCCCGTAATCTCACTCTCTATCCCTTAAACCTCCCCGTGATATCACTCTCTGTCCCTTTAACCTCCCCGTGATCTCAATCTCTGTCCCTTTAAACTCCCCGTGATCTCACTCACTGTCCCTTTAACCTCCCCGTGAAATCACTCTCTGTCCCTTTAACCTCCCCGTGATCTCAATCTCTGTCCCATTAACCTCCCTGTGATCTCACTCTCTGTCCATTTAACCTCCCAGTGATCTCAATCTCTGTCCCTTTAATCTCCCCGTGATCTCTCTCTGTCACTTTAACCTCTCTGTAATCCCTCTATGTCCCTTTAACCTCCCCGTGACCTCACTCTCTGTCCCATTAACTGTCCCTTTGATATCAAACTCAGTCCCTTTAACTGGCCCCCGATCTCACTCTCTGTCCCTTTAGCTGTCCTGATATCAATCTTTGTCCCTTTAACTATCCCCCTGATCTCCCTAGCAGTCCCTTTAACTGAACCTGATCTGACTCTCTGTCCCTGTAACTGTCCCTTTTCTCAATCTCTGTCCCTTTAACATTCCCGTGATCTCACCCTCTGCCCCTTTAACCTCCCCGTGATCTCACTCTCTGTCCCTTTAACCACCCAGTGATCTCACTCTCTGTCCCTTTAAACTACCCATGATCTCACTTTCTGTCCCTTATACCTCAACGTATTCTCACTCTCTGTCCCTTTAAACTTCCCGTGATATCAGTCTCTGTCCCTTTAATCTCCCCGTGATCACACTCTCTGTCCCTTTAAACTCCCCGTGATCTTACTGTCTGTCCCATTAACCTCCCCGTGATCTCACTCTCTGTCCCATTAACCTCCCGGTGATCACACTCTCTGTCCCTTTAACCTCCCCGTGATCTCAATCTCTGTCCCTTTGAACTCCCCGTGATCTCACTCTATGTCCCTTTAACCTCACCGAGATCCAACTCTCTGTCCCATTAACCTCCCCGTCATCTCACTCTCTGTCCCTTTAACCTCCCCGTTATCTCACTCTCTATCCCTTAAACCTCCCCATGATCTCACTCTCTGTCCTTATAACCTCCCCATGGTCTCATTCTCTGACCCTTTAACCTCCTGGTGATCTCACTATCTGTTCCTTTATCCTGTCCGTGATCTCATTCTGTCGCTTTATCCTCCCCGTTAACTCTTTCTGTCCCTTTAACCGCCCCGTAATCTCACTGCCTGTCCCTTTAACCTCCCTGTGATCTCACTCTCTGTCCCTTTAACCGCCCCGTAATCTCACTGCCTGTCCCTTTAACCTCCCCGTGATCTCACTCTCTATCCCTTAAACCTCCACGTGATATCACTCTCTATTCCTTTTACCTCCCCGTGATCTCACTCTCTGTCCCTTTAACCTCCCCGTGATCTCACTGTCTGACTCATTAACCTCCCCCTGAACTCACTCTCTGTCCCCTTAAATTGCCCGTGATCTCACTCTCTATCCCTTAAACCTCCCCATGATATCAATCTCTGTCCCATTAACCTCCCCGTGATCTCACTCTCTGTCCCTTTAATGACCCAGTGATCTCACTCTCTGTCCCTTTAACCTTCCCCTGATCTAACTCTCTGTCCCTTTAACCTCCCCGTGATCTCAATCTCTGTCCCTTTAATGACCCAGTGATCTCACTCTGTCCATTTACCCTGCCCGTGATCTCACTCTGTCCCTTTAACCACCCTGTGATCTCACTCTCTGTCCCAGTAATCTCCCCGTGATCTCACTCTCTGTCCCATTAACTTCCCCGTGATCTCACTCTCTGTCCCTTTCACCTCCCCGTCATCTCACTCTCTGTTCATTTAACCTCCCCATGATCTCACTCTCTGTCCTTTAACTGTCCCTGATCTGACTCTCTGTCCCTATAACTGTCCCTGATCTCAATCTCTGTCCCATTATCATTCCCGTGATCTCACTCTCTTTCCCTATAACCTCCCCATGATCTCACTCTCTATCCCTTAAACCTCCCCATAATATCAATCTCTGTCCCATTAACCTCCCCGTGATCTCACTCTCTGTCCCTTTAACGACCCAGTGATCTCACTCTCTGTCCCTTTAACCTTCCCGTGATCTAACTCTCTGTCCCTTTAACCTCATCGAGATCTCATTCTCTGTCCCTTTAATCTCCCTGTGATCTCACTCTCTGTCCCATTAACCTCCCCCTGATCTCACTCTCTGTCCCCTTAACTTTCCCGTGATCTCACTCTCTATCCCTTAAACCTCCCCATGATTCATTCTATGTCCCATTAATCTCCCCGTGATCTCACTCTCAGTCCCGTTAAGCTCCCCGTGATCTCACTCTCTGTCCCTTTAACTTCCCCGTGATCGCACTCTCTGCCCCTTTCACCTCCCCGTCATCTCACTCTCTGTCCCATTAACCTTCCCGTGTTCTCACTTTCTTTCCCTTTAACCTCCCCGTGAGCTCACTCTCTGTCCCTTTAACTTCCCCGTGATCTCACTCTCTGCCCCTTTAACCTCCCCGTAATCTCACTCTCTGTCCCTTTAACGTCCCCGTAATCTCACTCTCTGTTCCTTTAACCTCTCCGTGATCTCACTCTCTGTCCATTTAATCTCCCCGTGATCACACTCTATGTCCCTTTATACTCCCCGTGATCTCACTCTCTGTCCCTTTAAACACCCCGTGCTCTCACTCTCTTTCCTTTTAACCTCCCCGTGATCGCACTCTCTGTCCCTTTAACCTCCCCGTGATCTCACTCTCTGTCCCTTTAACATCCCCTTGATCTCTTTCTCTGCCCCTTTAATCTCCCCGTGAACTCACCCTCTGTCCCGTTAACCTCCCAGTGATCTCACTCTCTGTTCCTTTAACCTCCCCGTGATCTCACTCTCTGTCCAATTGACCTCCCCGTGATCTCACTCTCTTTCCCATTAAACTTCCCGTGATCTCACTCTCTGTCCCTTTAACCTCCCCGTGATCTCACTCACTGTGCCTTCAACCTCCCCGTGATCGCACTCTCTGTCCCATTAACTTTCCCGTGATCGCACTCACTATCCCTTAAACCTCCCCGTGTTCTCACTCTCTGTCCCTTTAACCTCCCCGTGATCTCTCTCTCTGTCCCTTTAACCTCACAGTGATCTCACTGTCTGTCCCTTTAACCTCCCCGTGATCTGAATCTCTTTCCCTTTAACCTCCCCGTGAACTCACTCTCTGTCCATTTAATCTCCCCGTGATCTCACTCTCTGTCCCTTTAACCACCCCGTGATCTCACTCTCTGTCCCTTTAACCTCTCCGTGATCTCACTCTCTGTCCACTTAACCTCCCCGTGATCTCACTCTCTGTCCCTTTAACCGCTCCTTGATCTCAATCTCTGTACCTTTAACATCCCCGTGATTTCACTCTCTTTCCCTTTAACATTCCCGTGATCTTACTCTGTCCCTTTAAAGTTCCCTGATCTCATTCTCTGCTCCTTTAACTGTTCCCCTGATCACAATCTCTATCCCATTAACTGTCCCCTTGACATCACTCTCATTCCCTTTAACTGGCCCCCGGTCTCACTCTCTGTCCCTTTAATAGTCCCAGCTCTCTCTCTGTCCCTTTAGCTGTCCCTGATATCACTCTTTGTACCCTTAACTGTCCCCCTGATCTGACGCTCTGTCCCTTTATCTGTCCCCCGATCACACTCTCTGTCCCTTTGATAGCCCGTGATCTCAGTCTTTCCCATTAGCTGTCCCTGATATCACTCTTTGTCCCTTTTACTGTCCCCCTGAACTCCCTCTCAGTCCCTTTAATTGTCCCTGATCTGACTCTCTGTCGCTATAACTGTCCCTGATCTCAATTTCTGTCCTTTAACATTCCCGTGATCTCACCCTCTGCCCCTTTAACCTCCCCGTGATCTCACACTCTGTCCCTTTATCCTCCCCGTGATCTCACTTTCTGTCTCTTTAACCTCCCCATGATCTCACAGTCTGTCCCTTTAACATTCCCGTGATCTCACCGTCTGTCCATTTAACCTCGCCGTGATCACACTCTCTGTACCTTTCTCCTCACCGTGATCTCAATCACTGTCCCTTTAACCTTCACGTGATCTCACTCTCTGTCCCGTCCACCTCCCCGTGATCTCACTCTCTGTTCCTTTAACCTCCCCGTGATCTCACTCTCTGTCCCATTAACTTGCCCGTGATCGCAATCTCTATCCCTTAAACCTCCCCGTGATATCACGCTCTGTCCCTTTAACCTCCCCGTGATCACACTCTCTGTCCCTTTAACCTCCCCGTGATATCACTCACTGTCCCTTTAACCTCCCAGTGATCTCAATCTCTGTCCCTTTAATCTGCCCGTGATCTCAATCTCTGTACCTTTCACCAACCCGTGAACTCACTCTCTGTCCCTTTACACTCCCCATGAGCTAACTCTCTTTCCCTTTAACCTCCCCGTGATCACACTCTCTGTCCCTTTATACTCCCCATGATATCACTCTCTGTCCCTTTAACCTCCCAGTGATCTCTCTCTCTGTCCCGTTAACCTCCCCGTGATCTCAGTCTCTGTCCCTTTAACCTCCTCGTGATCACTTACTGTCCCTTTATCCTCCCCGTGATCTCACTCTCGGACCCTTTAAACTTCCCGTGACATCGCTCTCTGTCCCTTTAGCCTCCCCGTGATCTCACTCTCTGCCCCTTTAAACTCCCAGTGATCTCACTCTCTATCTCTTTAGCCTCCCCGTGATCTCACTCTCTGTCCCTTTAACCTCCACGTGATCTCACTCTCTGTCCCTCTAACCTCCCGGTGATCTCACTCACTGTCCCATTAAATTCCCCGTGATCTCACTCCCTGTCCCTATAACCACCCCGTGGTCTCACTCACTGTCATTTTAACCACCCAGTGAGGTCACTCTCTGTCCCTTTAAAATTCCCGTGATCTCACTTTCTGTCCCTTTAACCTATCCGTGGTCTCACTTTATGTCCCTTTAACCTACCCGTAATCACACTCTCTGTCCCTTTAACATCCCCGTGATCTCAGTCTCCGACCCTTTAACATCCCCGTGATCTCACTCTCTGGCCCTTTAACCTCCCCGTGATCTCAATCTCTGTCCCCTTAAACTCCCTGTGATCTCACTCTCTGTCCCTTTAAACGCCCCTTGATCTCTCACTTAGTCACATTAAACTCACCGTGATCTCACTCTCTGTCCCTTTATCCTCAGGGTGATATCACTCTCAGTCCCTTTATCATCCCCTTAATCTCACTCACTTTCCCTCTAATCACCCTGTGATCTCACTCTCTGTCCCTATAACCTCCCCGTGATCTCACTCTCTGTCTCTTTAACCTTCCCCTGATCTCACTCTCTGTCCCGTTAACCTACCCGTGATCTCACTTTCAGTCACAAAAACCTCCCGGGGATCTCACACTCTGTCCCTTTAACCTCGCCGTGATCACTGTCTTTACCTTTAAACTCCCCATGATCTCACTCTCTGTCCCTTTAACCTCCCCGTGATCACTCTCTGTATCTTTAACCTCCACGTGATTTCACTCTCTGTCCCTTTAACCTCCTCATGATCAGTCTCTGGCCCTTTAACCTCACCATGATCTCACTCTCTACCCCTTTAACCTCCCCGTGATCTCACTCTCTGCACCTTAAACCTCCCCGTGATCTCACTCTCTGTCCCTTTATCCTCCCCGGGATCTCACTCTCTGTCCCTGTCACCACCCCGTGATCTCACTCCCTGTCCCTTTAACGTCTCCTTGATCTCTCTCTGTCCCTTTAACCTCACCGTGATCTCACTCTCTGTCCATTTACCCTCCCCGTGATCACACTCTCTGTCCCTTTATACTCCCCGTGATATCACTCTCTGTCCCTTTAACCTCCCCGTGATCTCACTCTCATTCCCGTTAACATCCACATGACCTCACTCTCTATCCCTTTAACCTAACCGTGGTCTCACTCTCTGTCCCTTTAACCCCCTCGTGGTCACTCTCTGTCACTTTAACCTCCCAGTGATCTCAATCTCTGGCCCTTTAACCTCCCTGTGATCTCAATCTCTGTCCCTTTAACCTACCCGTGATATCTCTCTCTCTTTAACCTCCCTTGATCTCACTCTCTGTCCCTTTAAACTCCCCGTGATCTCTCACTTTGTCCCATTAACATTCCCGTGATCTCACCCTCTGTCCCTATAACCTCCCCGTGATCTCACTCCCTGTCGCTTTAACCACCACGTGGTCTCTCTCTCTGTCCCTTTAACCACCCAGTGAGCTCAATCTCTGTCCCTATAAACTTCCCCTGATCTCACTCTCTGTCCCTTTAGCCACCCAGTGATCTCACTCTCTGTTCATTTAACCTCTCCGTGATCTCATTCTCTGTGCCCTTAACCTCACCGTGATCTCACTCTCTGTCCCTTTAACCTCCCCGTGATCTCATTCTCTGTCCCATTAACCTCCCCATTATCTCACTCTCTGTCCCTTTAAACTACCCGGGATCTCACTCTGTGTCTCTTTAACCTCCCCATGATCTCAATTTCTGTCCCTTTAACCTCCCCCTGATCGCACTCTCTGTCCCTTTAACCTCCCAATGATCACATTCTCTGCCCCTTTAACCTCCCCGTGATCTCAATCTCTGTCCCTTTGAACTCCCCGTGATCTCACTCTATGTCCCTTTAACCTCACCGAGATCCAACTCTCTGTCCCATTAACCTCCCCGTCATCTCACTCTCTGTCCCTTTAACCTCCCCGTTATCTCACTCTCTATCCCTTAAACCTCCCCATGATCTCACTCTCTGTCCTTATAACCTCCCCATGGTCTCATTCTCTGACCCTTTAACCTCCTGGTGATCTCACTATCTGTTCCTTTATCCTGTCCGTGATCTCATTCTGTCGCTTTATCCTCCCCGTTAACTCTTTCTGTCCCTTTAACCGCCCCGTAATCTCACTGCCTGTCCCTTTAACCTCCCTGTGATCTCACTCTCTGTCCCTTTAACCGCCCCGTAATCTCACTGCCTGTCCCTTTAACCTCCCCGTGATCTCACTCTCTATCCCTTAAACCTCCACGTGATATCACTCTCTATTCCTTTTACCTCCCCGTGATCTCACTCTCTGTCCCTTTAACCTCCCCGTGATCTCACTGTCTGACTCATTAACCTCCCCCTGAACTCACTCTCTGTCCCCTTAAATTGCCCGTGATCTCACTCTCTATCCCTTAAACCTCCCCATGATATCAATCTCTGTCCCATTAACCTCCCCGTGATCTCACTCTCTGTCCCTTTAATGACCCAGTGATCTCACTCTCTGTCCCTTTAACCTTCCCCTGATCTAACTCTCTGTCCCTTTAACCTCCCCGTGATCTCAATCTCTGTCCCTTTAATGACCCAGTGATCTCACTCTGTCCATTTACCCTGCCCGTGATCTCACTCTGTCCCTTTAACCACCCTGTGATCTCACTCTCTGTCCCAGTAATCTCCCCGTGATCTCACTCTCTGTCCCATTAACTTCCCCGTGATCTCACTCTCTGTCCCTTTCACCTCCCCGTCATCTCACTCTCTGTTCATTTAACCTCCCCATGATCTCACTCTCTGTCCTTTAACTGTCCCTGATCTGACTCTCTGTCCCTATAACTGTCCCTGATCTCAATCTCTGTCCCATTATCATTCCCGTGATCTCACTCTCTTTCCCTATAACCTCCCCATGATCTCACTCTCTATCCCTTAAACCTCCCCATAATATCAATCTCTGTCCCATTAACCTCCCCGTGATCTCACTCTCTGTCCCTTTAACGACCCAGTGATCTCACTCTCTGTCCCTTTAACCTTCCCGTGATCTAACTCTCTGTCCCTTTAACCTCATCGAGATCTCATTCTCTGTCCCTTTAATCTCCCTGTGATCTCACTCTCTGTCCCATTAACCTCCCCCTGATCTCACTCTCTGTCCCCTTAACTTTCCCGTGATCTCACTCTCTATCCCTTAAACCTCCCCATGATTCATTCTATGTCCCATTAATCTCCCCGTGATCTCACTCTCAGTCCCGTTAAGCTCCCCGTGATCTCACTCTCTGTCCCTTTAACTTCCCCGTGATCGCACTCTCTGCCCCTTTCACCTCCCCGTCATCTCACTCTCTGTCCCATTAACCTTCCCGTGTTCTCACTTTCTTTCCCTTTAACCTCCCCGTGAGCTCACTCTCTGTCCCTTTAACTTCCCCGTGATCTCACTCTCTGCCCCTTTAACCTCCCCGTAATCTCACTCTCTGTCCCTTTAACGTCCCCGTAATCTCACTCTCTGTTCCTTTAACCTCTCCGTGATCTCACTCTCTGTCCATTTAATCTCCCCGTGATCACACTCTATGTCCCTTTATACTCCCCGTGATCTCACTCTCTGTCCCTTTAAACACCCCGTGCTCTCACTCTCTTTCCTTTTAACCTCCCCGTGATCGCACTCTCTGTCCCTTTAACCTCCCCGTGATCTCACTCTCTGTCCCTTTAACATCCCCTTGATCTCTTTCTCTGCCCCTTTAATCTCCCCGTGAACTCACCCTCTGTCCCGTTAACCTCCCAGTGATCTCACTCTCTGTTCCTTTAACCTCCCCGTGATCTCACTCTCTGTCCAATTGACCTCCCCGTGATCTCACTCTCTTTCCCATTAAACTTCCCGTGATCTCACTCTCTGTCCCTTTAACCTCCCCGTGATCTCACTCACTGTGCCTTCAACCTCCCCGTGATCGCACTCTCTGTCCCATTAACTTTCCCGTGATCGCACTCACTATCCCTTAAACCTCCCCGTGTTCTCACTCTCTGTCCCTTTAACCTCCCCGTGATCTCTCTCTCTGTCCCTTTAACCTCACAGTGATCTCACTGTCTGTCCCTTTAACCTCCCCGTGATCTGAATCTCTTTCCCTTTAACCTCCCCGTGAACTCACTCTCTGTCCATTTAATCTCCCCGTGATCTCACTCTCTGTCCCTTTAACCACCCCGTGATCTCACTCTCTGTCCCTTTAACCTCTCCGTGATCTCACTCTCTGTCCACTTAACCTCCCCGTGATCTCACTCTCTGTCCCTTTAACCGCTCCTTGATCTCAATCTCTGTACCTTTAACATCCCCGTGATTTCACTCTCTTTCCCTTTAACATTCCCGTGATCTTACTCTGTCCCTTTAAAGTTCCCTGATCTCATTCTCTGCTCCTTTAACTGTTCCCCTGATCACAATCTCTATCCCATTAACTGTCCCCTTGACATCACTCTCATTCCCTTTAACTGGCCCCCGGTCTCACTCTCTGTCCCTTTAATAGTCCCAGCTCTCTCTCTGTCCCTTTAGCTGTCCCTGATATCACTCTTTGTACCCTTAACTGTCCCCCTGATCTGACGCTCTGTCCCTTTATCTGTCCCCCGATCACACTCTCTGTCCCTTTGATAGCCCGTGATCTCAGTCTTTCCCATTAGCTGTCCCTGATATCACTCTTTGTCCCTTTTACTGTCCCCCTGAACTCCCTCTCAGTCCCTTTAATTGTCCCTGATCTGACTCTCTGTCGCTATAACTGTCCCTGATCTCAATTTCTGTCCTTTAACATTCCCGTGATCTCACCCTCTGCCCCTTTAACCTCCCCGTGATCTCACACTCTGTCCCTTTATCCTCCCCGTGATCTCACTTTCTGTCTCTTTAACCTCCCCATGATCTCACAGTCTGTCCCTTTAACATTCCCGTGATCTCACCGTCTGTCCATTTAACCTCGCCGTGATCACACTCTCTGTACCTTTCTCCTCACCGTGATCTCAATCACTGTCCCTTTAACCTTCACGTGATCTCACTCTCTGTCCCGTCCACCTCCCCGTGATCTCACTCTCTGTTCCTTTAACCTCCCCGTGATCTCACTCTCTGTCCCATTAACTTGCCCGTGATCGCAATCTCTATCCCTTAAACCTCCCCGTGATATCACGCTCTGTCCCTTTAACCTCCCCGTGATCACACTCTCTGTCCCTTTAACCTCCCCGTGATATCACTCACTGTCCCTTTAACCTCCCAGTGATCTCAATCTCTGTCCCTTTAATCTGCCCGTGATCTCAATCTCTGTACCTTTCACCAACCCGTGAACTCACTCTCTGTCCCTTTACACTCCCCATGAGCTAACTCTCTTTCCCTTTAACCTCCCCGTGATCACACTCTCTGTCCCTTTATACTCCCCATGATATCACTCTCTGTCCCTTTAACCTCCCAGTGATCTCTCTCTCTGTCCCGTTAACCTCCCCGTGATCTCAGTCTCTGTCCCTTTAACCTCCTCGTGATCACTTACTGTCCCTTTATCCTCCCCGTGATCTCACTCTCGGACCCTTTAAACTTCCCGTGACATCGCTCTCTGTCCCTTTAGCCTCCCCGTGATCTCACTCTCTGCCCCTTTAAACTCCCAGTGATCTCACTCTCTATCTCTTTAGCCTCCCCGTGATCTCACTCTCTGTCCCTTTAACCTCCACGTGATCTCACTCTCTGTCCCTCTAACCTCCCGGTGATCTCACTCACTGTCCCATTAAATTCCCCGTGATCTCACTCCCTGTCCCTATAACCACCCCGTGGTCTCACTCACTGTCATTTTAACCACCCAGTGAGGTCACTCTCTGTCCCTTTAAAATTCCCGTGATCTCACTTTCTGTCCCTTTAACCTATCCGTGGTCTCACTTTATGTCCCTTTAACCTACCCGTAATCACACTCTCTGTCCCTTTAACATCCCCGTGATCTCAGTCTCCGACCCTTTAACATCCCCGTGATCTCACTCTCTGGCCCTTTAACCTCCCCGTGATCTCAATCTCTGTCCCCTTAAACTCCCTGTGATCTCACTCTCTGTCCCTTTAAACGCCCCTTGATCTCTCACTTAGTCACATTAAACTCACCGTGATCTCACTCTCTGTCCCTTTATCCTCAGGGTGATATCACTCTCAGTCCCTTTATCATCCCCTTAATCTCACTCACTTTCCCTCTAATCACCCTGTGATCTCACTCTCTGTCCCTATAACCTCCCCGTGATCTCACTCTCTGTCTCTTTAACCTTCCCCTGATCTCACTCTCTGTCCCGTTAACCTACCCGTGATCTCACTTTCAGTCACAAAAACCTCCCGGGGATCTCACACTCTGTCCCTTTAACCTCGCCGTGATCACTGTCTTTACCTTTAAACTCCCCATGATCTCACTCTCTGTCCCTTTAACCTCCCCGTGATCACTCTCTGTATCTTTAACCTCCACGTGATTTCACTCTCTGTCCCTTTAACCTCCTCATGATCAGTCTCTGGCCCTTTAACCTCACCATGATCTCACTCTCTACCCCTTTAACCTCCCCGTGATCTCACTCTCTGCACCTTAAACCTCCCCGTGATCTCACTCTCTGTCCCTTTATCCTCCCCGGGATCTCACTCTCTGTCCCTGTCACCACCCCGTGATCTCACTCCCTGTCCCTTTAACGTCTCCTTGATCTCTCTCTGTCCCTTTAACCTCACCGTGATCTCACTCTCTGTCCATTTACCCTCCCCGTGATCACACTCTCTGTCCCTTTATACTCCCCGTGATATCACTCTCTGTCCCTTTAACCTCCCCGTGATCTCACTCTCATTCCCGTTAACATCCACATGACCTCACTCTCTATCCCTTTAACCTAACCGTGGTCTCACTCTCTGTCCCTTTAACCCCCTCGTGGTCACTCTCTGTCACTTTAACCTCCCAGTGATCTCAATCTCTGGCCCTTTAACCTCCCTGTGATCTCAATCTCTGTCCCTTTAACCTACCCGTGATATCTCTCTCTCTTTAACCTCCCTTGATCTCACTCTCTGTCCCTTTAAACTCCCCGTGATCTCTCACTTTGTCCCATTAACATTCCCGTGATCTCACCCTCTGTCCCTATAACCTCCCCGTGATCTCACTCCCTGTCGCTTTAACCACCACGTGGTCTCTCTCTCTGTCCCTTTAACCACCCAGTGAGCTCAATCTCTGTCCCTATAAACTTCCCCTGATCTCACTCTCTGTCCCTTTAGCCACCCAGTGATCTCACTCTCTGTTCATTTAACCTCTCCGTGATCTCATTCTCTGTGCCCTTAACCTCACCGTGATCTCACTCTCTGTCCCTTTAACCTCCCCGTGATCTCATTCTCTGTCCCATTAACCTCCCCATTATCTCACTCTCTGTCCCTTTAAACTACCCGGGATCTCACTCTGTGTCTCTTTAACCTCCCCATGATCTCAATTTCTGTCCCTTTAACCTCCCCCTGATCGCACTCTCTGTCCCTTTAACCTCCCAATGATCACATTCTCTGCCCCTTTAACCTCCCCGTGATCTCAATCTCTGTCCCTTTGAACTCCCCGTGATCTCACTCTATGTCCCTTTAACCTCACCGAGATCCAACTCTCTGTCCCATTAACCTCCCCGTCATCTCACTCTCTGTCCCTTTAACCTCCCCGTTATCTCACTCTCTATCCCTTAAACCTCCCCATGATCTCACTCTCTGTCCTTATAACCTCCCCATGGTCTCATTCTCTGACCCTTTAACCTCCTGGTGATCTCACTATCTGTTCCTTTATCCTGTCCGTGATCTCATTCTGTCGCTTTATCCTCCCCGTTAACTCTTTCTGTCCCTTTAACCGCCCCGTAATCTCACTGCCTGTCCCTTTAACCTCCCTGTGATCTCACTCTCTGTCCCTTTAACCGCCCCGTAATCTCACTGCCTGTCCCTTTAACCTCCCCGTGATCTCACTCTCTATCCCTTAAACCTCCACGTGATATCACTCTCTATTCCTTTTACCTCCCCGTGATCTCACTCTCTGTCCCTTTAACCTCCCCGTGATCTCACTGTCTGACTCATTAACCTCCCCCTGAACTCACTCTCTGTCCCCTTAAATTGCCCGTGATCTCACTCTCTATCCCTTAAACCTCCCCATGATATCAATCTCTGTCCCATTAACCTCCCCGTGATCTCACTCTCTGTCCCTTTAATGACCCAGTGATCTCACTCTCTGTCCCTTTAACCTTCCCCTGATCTAACTCTCTGTCCCTTTAACCTCCCCGTGATCTCAATCTCTGTCCCTTTAATGACCCAGTGATCTCACTCTGTCCATTTACCCTGCCCGTGATCTCACTCTGTCCCTTTAACCACCCTGTGATCTCACTCTCTGTCCCAGTAATCTCCCCGTGATCTCACTCTCTGTCCCATTAACTTCCCCGTGATCTCACTCTCTGTCCCTTTCACCTCCCCGTCATCTCACTCTCTGTTCATTTAACCTCCCCATGATCTCACTCTCTGTCCTTTAACTGTCCCTGATCTGACTCTCTGTCCCTATAACTGTCCCTGATCTCAATCTCTGTCCCATTATCATTCCCGTGATCTCACTCTCTTTCCCTATAACCTCCCCATGATCTCACTCTCTATCCCTTAAACCTCCCCATAATATCAATCTCTGTCCCATTAACCTCCCCGTGATCTCACTCTCTGTCCCTTTAACGACCCAGTGATCTCACTCTCTGTCCCTTTAACCTTCCCGTGATCTAACTCTCTGTCCCTTTAACCTCATCGAGATCTCATTCTCTGTCCCTTTAATCTCCCTGTGATCTCACTCTCTGTCCCATTAACCTCCCCCTGATCTCACTCTCTGTCCCCTTAACTTTCCCGTGATCTCACTCTCTATCCCTTAAACCTCCCCATGATTCATTCTATGTCCCATTAATCTCCCCGTGATCTCACTCTCAGTCCCGTTAAGCTCCCCGTGATCTCACTCTCTGTCCCTTTAACTTCCCCGTGATCGCACTCTCTGCCCCTTTCACCTCCCCGTCATCTCACTCTCTGTCCCATTAACCTTCCCGTGTTCTCACTTTCTTTCCCTTTAACCTCCCCGTGAGCTCACTCTCTGTCCCTTTAACTTCCCCGTGATCTCACTCTCTGCCCCTTTAACCTCCCCGTAATCTCACTCTCTGTCCCTTTAACGTCCCCGTAATCTCACTCTCTGTTCCTTTAACCTCTCCGTGATCTCACTCTCTGTCCATTTAATCTCCCCGTGATCACACTCTATGTCCCTTTATACTCCCCGTGATCTCACTCTCTGTCCCTTTAAACACCCCGTGCTCTCACTCTCTTTCCTTTTAACCTCCCCGTGATCGCACTCTCTGTCCCTTTAACCTCCCCGTGATCTCACTCTCTGTCCCTTTAACATCCCCTTGATCTCTTTCTCTGCCCCTTTAATCTCCCCGTGAACTCACCCTCTGTCCCGTTAACCTCCCAGTGATCTCACTCTCTGTTCCTTTAACCTCCCCGTGATCTCACTCTCTGTCCAATTGACCTCCCCGTGATCTCACTCTCTTTCCCATTAAACTTCCCGTGATCTCACTCTCTGTCCCTTTAACCTCCCCGTGATCTCACTCACTGTGCCTTCAACCTCCCCGTGATCGCACTCTCTGTCCCATTAACTTTCCCGTGATCGCACTCACTATCCCTTAAACCTCCCCGTGTTCTCACTCTCTGTCCCTTTAACCTCCCCGTGATCTCTCTCTCTGTCCCTTTAACCTCACAGTGATCTCACTGTCTGTCCCTTTAACCTCCCCGTGATCTGAATCTCTTTCCCTTTAACCTCCCCGTGAACTCACTCTCTGTCCATTTAATCTCCCCGTGATCTCACTCTCTGTCCCTTTAACCACCCCGTGATCTCACTCTCTGTCCCTTTAACCTCTCCGTGATCTCACTCTCTGTCCACTTAACCTCCCCGTGATCTCACTCTCTGTCCCTTTAACCGCTCCTTGATCTCAATCTCTGTACCTTTAACATCCCCGTGATTTCACTCTCTTTCCCTTTAACATTCCCGTGATCTTACTCTGTCCCTTTAAAGTTCCCTGATCTCATTCTCTGCTCCTTTAACTGTTCCCCTGATCACAATCTCTATCCCATTAACTGTCCCCTTGACATCACTCTCATTCCCTTTAACTGGCCCCCGGTCTCACTCTCTGTCCCTTTAATAGTCCCAGCTCTCTCTCTGTCCCTTTAGCTGTCCCTGATATCACTCTTTGTACCCTTAACTGTCCCCCTGATCTGACGCTCTGTCCCTTTATCTGTCCCCCGATCACACTCTCTGTCCCTTTGATAGCCCGTGATCTCAGTCTTTCCCATTAGCTGTCCCTGATATCACTCTTTGTCCCTTTTACTGTCCCCCTGAACTCCCTCTCAGTCCCTTTAATTGTCCCTGATCTGACTCTCTGTCGCTATAACTGTCCCTGATCTCAATTTCTGTCCTTTAACATTCCCGTGATCTCACCCTCTGCCCCTTTAACCTCCCCGTGATCTCACACTCTGTCCCTTTATCCTCCCCGTGATCTCACTTTCTGTCTCTTTAACCTCCCCATGATCTCACAGTCTGTCCCTTTAACATTCCCGTGATCTCACCGTCTGTCCATTTAACCTCGCCGTGATCACACTCTCTGTACCTTTCTCCTCACCGTGATCTCAATCACTGTCCCTTTAACCTTCACGTGATCTCACTCTCTGTCCCGTCCACCTCCCCGTGATCTCACTCTCTGTTCCTTTAACCTCCCCGTGATCTCACTCTCTGTCCCATTAACTTGCCCGTGATCGCAATCTCTATCCCTTAAACCTCCCCGTGATATCACGCTCTGTCCCTTTAACCTCCCCGTGATCACACTCTCTGTCCCTTTAACCTCCCCGTGATATCACTCACTGTCCCTTTAACCTCCCAGTGATCTCAATCTCTGTCCCTTTAATCTGCCCGTGATCTCAATCTCTGTACCTTTCACCAACCCGTGAACTCACTCTCTGTCCCTTTACACTCCCCATGAGCTAACTCTCTTTCCCTTTAACCTCCCCGTGATCACACTCTCTGTCCCTTTATACTCCCCATGATATCACTCTCTGTCCCTTTAACCTCCCAGTGATCTCTCTCTCTGTCCCGTTAACCTCCCCGTGATCTCAGTCTCTGTCCCTTTAACCTCCTCGTGATCACTTACTGTCCCTTTATCCTCCCCGTGATCTCACTCTCGGACCCTTTAAACTTCCCGTGACATCGCTCTCTGTCCCTTTAGCCTCCCCGTGATCTCACTCTCTGCCCCTTTAAACTCCCAGTGATCTCACTCTCTATCTCTTTAGCCTCCCCGTGATCTCACTCTCTGTCCCTTTAACCTCCACGTGATCTCACTCTCTGTCCCTCTAACCTCCCGGTGATCTCACTCACTGTCCCATTAAATTCCCCGTGATCTCACTCCCTGTCCCTATAACCACCCCGTGGTCTCACTCACTGTCATTTTAACCACCCAGTGAGGTCACTCTCTGTCCCTTTAAAATTCCCGTGATCTCACTTTCTGTCCCTTTAACCTATCCGTGGTCTCACTTTATGTCCCTTTAACCTACCCGTAATCACACTCTCTGTCCCTTTAACATCCCCGTGATCTCAGTCTCCGACCCTTTAACATCCCCGTGATCTCACTCTCTGGCCCTTTAACCTCCCCGTGATCTCAATCTCTGTCCCCTTAAACTCCCTGTGATCTCACTCTCTGTCCCTTTAAACGCCCCTTGATCTCTCACTTAGTCACATTAAACTCACCGTGATCTCACTCTCTGTCCCTTTATCCTCAGGGTGATATCACTCTCAGTCCCTTTATCATCCCCTTAATCTCACTCACTTTCCCTCTAATCACCCTGTGATCTCACTCTCTGTCCCTATAACCTCCCCGTGATCTCACTCTCTGTCTCTTTAACCTTCCCCTGATCTCACTCTCTGTCCCGTTAACCTACCCGTGATCTCACTTTCAGTCACAAAAACCTCCCGGGGATCTCACACTCTGTCCCTTTAACCTCGCCGTGATCACTGTCTTTACCTTTAAACTCCCCATGATCTCACTCTCTGTCCCTTTAACCTCCCCGTGATCACTCTCTGTATCTTTAACCTCCACGTGATTTCACTCTCTGTCCCTTTAACCTCCTCATGATCAGTCTCTGGCCCTTTAACCTCACCATGATCTCACTCTCTACCCCTTTAACCTCCCCGTGATCTCACTCTCTGCACCTTAAACCTCCCCGTGATCTCACTCTCTGTCCCTTTATCCTCCCCGGGATCTCACTCTCTGTCCCTGACACCACCCCGTGATCTCACTCCCTGTCCCTTTAACGTCTCCTTGATCTCTCTCTGTCCCTTTAACCTCACCGTGATCTCACTCTCTGTCCATTTACCCTCCCCGTGATCACACTCTCTGTCCCTTTATACTCCCCGTGATATCACTCTCTGTCCCTTTAACCTCCCCGTGATCTCACTCTCATTCCCGTTAACATCCACATGACCTCACTCTCTATCCCTTTAACCTAACCGTGGTCTCACTCTCTGTCCCTTTAACCCCCTCGTGGTCACTCTCTGTCACTTTAACCTCCCAGTGATCTCAATCTCTGGCCCTTTAACCTCCCTGTGATCTCAATCTCTGTCCCTTTAACCTACCCGTGATATCTCTCTCTCTTTAACCTCCCTTGATCTCACTCTCTGTCCCTTTAAACTCCCCGTGATCTCTCACTTTGTCCCATTAACATTCCCGTGATCTCACCCTCTGTCCCTATAACCTCCCCGTGATCTCACTCCCTGTCGCTTTAACCACCACGTGGTCTCTCTCTCTGTCCCTTTAACCACCCAGTGAGCTCAATCTCTGTCCCTATAAACTTCCCCTGATCTCACTCTCTGTCCCTTTAGCCACCCAGTGATCTCACTCTCTGTTCATTTAACCTCTCCGTGATCTCACTCTATGTACCTTTAACCTCCCAGTATTCTCACTCTCTGCCACTTTAAACTCCCCGTGATCTCTCTCTCTGTCACATTAACCTTCCCGTGATCTCAGTCTCTGCCCCTTTAACCTCCCTGTGATCTCACTCTCTGTCCCTTTAACCTCCTCGTGATCACTCTCTGTCCCTTTAAACTCCCCGGGATCTCACTCTCTGTCCCTTTAACCTCACCGTGGTCTCACTCACTGTCCCGTTAACAACCCCCTGATCTCACTCTGTGTACGTTTAACCTCCCTGTGATCTCTCTTTCTGTCCCTTTAAACTCCCTATGATCTCTCTGTCTGTCCATTTAACCTGCACGTGATTTCACTCTCTGTCCTTTAACTTCCCCGTGATGTCACTCTCTGGCCCTTTAACAACCCCGTGATATCACTCACTGTCCCTTTAACCTCCCAGTGATCTCAATCTCTGTCCCGTTGACCTACCCGTGATCTCTCTGTCTCTTTAACCCTCCTTGATCTCACTCTCTGTCCCTTTAAACTCCCCGTGATCTATCACTTTGTCCCATTAAACTCCCCTCGATCTCACTCCCTGCCCCTTTAAACTCCCCGCGATCTAACTCTCTGTCCCTTTAACATCCCCGTGATCTCACTCCCTGTCGCTTTAACCACCACGTGGTCTCACTCTCTGTCCCTTTAACCACCCAGTGAGCTCAATCTCTGTCCCTTTAGCCACCCCGTGATCTCACTCTCTGTTCATTTAACCTCTCCGTGATCTCACTCTCTGTCCCTTTAACCTCCTAGTGATCACTCTCTGTCCCTTTAACCTCCCCGTGATCTCACTCTCGGTCCATTTAACCTCCCCGTGATCTCACTCTCTGCCACTTTAAACTCCCCGTGATCTCTCTCTCTGTCACATTAACCTTCCCGTGATCTCAGTCTCTGTCCCTTTAACCTCCTCGTGATCACTCACTGTCCCTTTATCCTCCCCGTGATCTCACTCTCTGTCCCTTTAACCTCCCCGTGATCTCACTCTCTGTCCCTTTAACCTCCCCGTGATCTCATTCTCTGTGCCCTTAACCTCACCGTGATCTCACTCTCTGTCCCTTTAACCTCCCCGTGATCTCATTCTCTGTCCCATTAACCTCCCCATTATCTCACTCTCTGTCCCTTTAAACTACCCGGGATCTCACTCTGTGTCTCTTTAACCTCCCCATGATCTCAATTTCTGTCCCTTTAACCTCCCCCTGATCGCACTCTCTGTCCCTTTAACCTCCCAGTGATCACATTCTCTGCCCCTTTAACCTCCCCGTGATCTCACTCTCTGTCTCTTTAACCTTCCCCTGATCTCACTCTCTGTCCCGTTAACCTACCCGTGATCTCACTTTCAGTCACAAAAACCTCCCGGGGATCTCACACTCTGTCCCTTTAACCTCGCCGTGATCACTGTCTTTACCTTTAAACTCCCCATGATCTCACTCTCTGTCCCTTTAACCTCCCCGTGATCACTCTCTGTATCTTTAACCTCCACGTGATTTCACTCTCTGTCCCTTTAACCTCCTCATGATCAGTCTCTGGCCCTTTAACCTCACCATGATCTCACTCTCTGCACCTTAAACCTCCCCGTGATCTCACTCTCTGTCCCTTTATCCTCCCCGGGATCTCACTCTCTGTCCCTGTCACCACCCCGTGATCTCACTCCCTGTCCCTTTAACGTCTCCTTGATCTCTCTCTGTCCCTTTAACCTCACCGTGATCTCACTCTCTGTCCATTTACCCTCCCCGTGATCACACTCTCTGTCCCTTTATACTACCCGTGATATCACTCTCTGTCCCTTTAACCTCCCCGTGATCTCACTCTCATTCCCGTTAACATCCACATGACCTCACTCTCTATCCCTTTAACCTCCCTGTGATCTCAATCTCTGTCCCTTTAACCTACCCGTGATATCTCTCTCTCTTTAACCTCCCTTGATCTCACTCTCTGTCCCTTTAAACTCCCCGTGATCTCTCACTTTGTCCCATTAACATTCCCGTGATCTCACCCTCTGTCCCTATAACCTCCCCGTGATCTCACTCCCTGTCGCTTTAACCACCACGTGGTCTCTCTCTCTGTCCCTTTAACCACCCAGTGAGCTCAATCTCTGTCCCTATAAACTTCCCCTGATCTCACTCTCTGTCCCTTTAGCCACCCAGTGATCTCACTCTCTGTTCATTTAACCTCTCCGTGATCTCACTCTATGTACCTTTAACCTCCCAGTATTCTCACTCTCTGCCACTTTAAACTCCCCGTGATCTCTCTCT
This sequence comes from Cetorhinus maximus, assembly GCF_964194155.1. NCBI lineage: Eukaryota > Metazoa > Chordata > Chondrichthyes > Lamniformes > Cetorhinidae > Cetorhinus > Cetorhinus maximus. The sequence goes on from NW_027596855.1 coordinate 93,080, forward strand.
CTGTCACATTAACCTTCCCGTGATCTCAGTCTCTGCCCCTTTAACCTCCCCGTGATCTCACTCTCTGTCCCTTTAAACTCCCCGGGATCTCACTCTCTGTCCCTTTAACCTCACCATGATCTCACTCTCTGTCCCTTTAACCTCCCCGTCATCTCATTCTCTGTCCCATTAACCTCCCCATTATCTCACTCTCTGTCCCTTTAAACTACCCGGGATCTCACTCTGTGTCTCTTTAACCTCCCCATGATCTCAATTTCTGTCCCTTTAACCTCCCCCTGATCGCACTCTCTGTCCCTTTAACCTCCCAGTGATCACATTCTCTGCCCCTTTAACCTCCCCGTGATCTCACTCTCTGCCCCTTAAACCTCCCCGTGATCTCACTCTCTGTCCATTTAACCTCCCCGTGATCTCACTCTCTGTCCATTTAACCTCCCCGTGATCTCACTCACTGTCCCGTTAACCTCCCCCTGATCTCACTCTGTGTACGTTTAACCTCCCTGTGATCTCTCTCTCTGCCCCTTTAAACTCCCTGTGATCTCTCTCTCTGTCCATTAAACCTGCACGTGATTTCACTCTCTGTCCTTTAACCTCCCCGTGATGTCACTCTCTGGCCCTTTAACAACCCTGTGATATCACTCACTGTACCTTTAACCTCCCAGTGATCTCAATCTCTGGCCCTTTAACCTCCCCGTGATCTCAATCTCTGTCCATTTAACCTACCCGTGATCTCTCTCTCTCTTTAACCTCCCTTGATCTCACGCTCTGTCCCTTTAAACTCCCCGTGATCTCTCACTTTGTCCCATTAACCTCCCCTCGATCTCACTCCCTGCCCCTTTAAACTCCCCGCGATCTAACTCTCTGTCCCTTTAACATCCCCGTGATCTCACTCCCTGTCGCTTTAACCACCACGTGGTCTGACTCTCAGTCCCTTTAACCACCCAGTGAGCTCAATCTCTGTCCCTTTAAACTTCCCCTGATCTCACTCTCTGTCCCTTTAGCCAACCCGTGATCTCACTCTCTGTTCATTTAACCTCTCCGTGATCTCACTGTCTGTCCTTTTGACCTCCTCGTGATCACTCTCTGTCCCTTTAACCTCCCCGTGATCTCACTATCTGTCCATTCAACCTCCACATGATCTCACTCTCTGCCTCTTTAAACTCCCCGTGATCTCTCTCTCTGTCACATTAACCTTCCCGTGATCTCAGTCTCTGTCTCTTTAACCTCCTCGTGATCACTCACTGTCCCTTTATCCTCCCCGTGATCTCCCTCTCTGTCCATTTAACCTCCCCGTGATCTCACTCTCTGTCCCTTTAACCTCCCCGTGATCTCATTCTCTGTCCCTTTAACCTCACCGTGATCTCACTCTCTGTCCCTTTAACCTCCCCGTGATCTCACTCTCTGTCCCTTTAACATCCCCTTGATCTCTTTCTCTGCCCCTTTAATCTCCCCGTGAACTCACCCTCTGTCCCGTTAACCTCCCAGTGATCTCACTCTCTGTTCCTTTAACCTCCCCGTGATCTCACTCTCTGTCCAATTGACCTTCCCGTGATCTCACTCTCTTTCCCATTAAACTTCCCGTGATCTCACTCTCTGTCCCTTTAACCTCCCCGTGATCTCACTCACTGTGCCTTCAACCTCCCCGTGATCGCACTCTCTGTCCCATTAACTTTCCCGTGATCGCACTCACTATCCCTTAAACCTCCCCGTGTTCTCACTCTCTGTCCCTTTAACCTCCCCGTGATCTCTCTCTCTGTCCCTTTAACCTCACAGTGATCTCACTCTCTGTCCCTTTAATCTCCCCGTGATCTCTCTCTGTCACTTTAACCTCCCTGTAATCCCTCTATGTCCCTTTAACCTCCCCGTGACCTCACTCTCTGTCCCATTAACTGTCCCTTTGATATCAAACTCAGTCCCTTTAACTGGCCCCCGATCTCACTCTCTGTCCCTTTAGCTGTCCTGATATCAATCTTTGTCCCTTTAACTATCCCCCTGATCTCCCTAGCAGTCCCTTTAACTGAACCTGATCTGACTCTCTGTCCCTGTAACTGTCCCTTTTCTCAATCTCTGTCCCTTTAACATTCCCGTGATCTCACCCTCTGCCCCTTTAACCTCCCCGTGATCTCACTCTCTGTCCCTTTAACCACCCAGTGATCTCACTCTCTGTCCCTTTAAACTACCCATGATCTCACTTTCTGTCCCTTATACCTCAACGTATTCTCACTCTCTGTCCCTTTAAACTTCCCGTGATATCAGTCTCTGTCCCTTTAATCTCCCCGTGATCACACTCTCTGTCCCTTTAAACTCCCCGTGATCTTACTGTCTGTCCCATTAACCTCCCCGTGATCTCACTCTCTGTCCCATTAACCTCCCGGTGATCACACTCTCTGTCCCTTTAACCTCCCCGTGATCTCAATCTCTGTCCCTTTGAACTCCCCGTGATCTCACTCTATGTCCCTTTAACCTCACCGAGATCCAACTCTCTGTCCCATTAACCTCCCCGTCATCTCACTCTCTGTCCCTTTAACCTCCCCGTTATCTCACTCTCTATCCCTTAAACCTCCCCATGATCTCACTCTCTGTCCTTATAACCTCCCCATGGTCTCATTCTCTGACCCTTTAACCTCCTGGTGATCTCACTATCTGTTCCTTTATCCTGTCCGTGATCTCATTCTGTCGCTTTATCCTCCCCGTTAACTCTTTCTGTCCCTTTAACCGCCCCGTAATCTCACTGCCTGTCCCTTTAACCTCCCTGTGATCTCACTCTCTGTCCCTTTAACCGCCCCGTAATCTCACTGCCTGTCCCTTTAACCTCCCCGTGATCTCACTCTCTATCCCTTAAACCTCCACGTGATATCACTCTCTATTCCTTTTACCTCCCCGTGATCTCACTCTCTATCCCTTAAACCTCCACGTGATATCACTCTCTATTCCTTTTACCTCCCCGTGATCTCACTCTCTGTCCCTTTAACCTCCCCGTGATCTCACTGTCTGACTCATTAACCTCCCCCTGAACTCACTCTCTGTCCCCTTAAATTGCCCGTGATCTCACTCTCTATCCCTTAAACCTCCCCATGATATCAATCTCTGTCCCATTAACCTCCCCGTGATCTCACTCTCTGTCCCTTTAATGACCCAGTGATCTCACTCTCTGTCCCTTTAACCTTCCCCTGATCTAACTCTCTGTCCCTTTAACCTCCCCGTGATCTCAATCTCTGTCCCTTTAATGACCCAGTGATCTCACTCTGTCCATTTACCCTGCCCGTGATCTCACTCTGTCCCTTGAACCACCCTGTGATCTCACTCTCTGTCCCAGTAATCTCCCCGTGATCTCACTCTCTGTCCCATTAACGTCCCCGTGATCTCACTCTCTGTCCCTTTCACCTCCCCGTCATCTCACTCTCTGTTCATTTAACCTCCCCATGATCTCACTCTCTGTCCTTTAACTGTCCCTGATCTGACTCTCTGTCCCTATAACTGTCCCTGATCTCAATCTCTGTCCCATTATCATTCCCGTGATCTCACTCTCTTTCCCTATAACCTCCCCATGATCTCACTCTCTATCCCTTAAACCTCCCCATAATATCAATCTCTGTCCCATTAACCTCCCCGTGATCTCACTCTCTGTCCCTTTAACGACCCAGTGATCTCACTCTCTGTCCCTTTAACCTTCCCGTGATCTAACTCTCTGTCCCTTTAACCTCATCGAGATCTCATTCTCTGTCCCTTTAATCTCCCTGTGATCTCACTCTCTGTCCCATTAACCTCCCCCTGATCTCACTCTCTGTCCCCTTAACTTTCCCGTGATCTCACTCTCTATCCCTTAAACCTCCCCATGATTCATTCTATGTCCCATTAATCTCCCCGTGATCTCACTCTCAGTCCCGTTAAGCTCCCCGTGATCTCACTCTCTGTCCCTTTAACTTCCCCGTGATCGCACTCTCTGCCCCTTTCACCTCCCCGTCATCTCACTCTCTGTCCCATTAACCTTCCCGTGTTCTCACTTTCTTTCCCTTTAACCTCCCCGTGAGCTCACTCTCTGTCCCTTTAACTTCCCCGTGATCTCACTCTCTGCCCCTTTAACCTCCCCGTAATCTCACTCTCTGTCCCTTTAACCTCCTCGTGATCACTCTCTGTCCCTTTAAACTCCCCGGGATCTCACTCTCTGTCCCTTTAACCTCACCGTGGTCTCACTCACTGTCCCGTTAACCACCCCCTGATCTCACTCTGTGTACGTTTAACCTCCCTGTGATCTCTCTTTCTGTCCCTTTAATCTCCCTGTGATCTCTCTGTCTGTCCATTTAACCTGCACGTGATTTCACTCTCTGTCCTTTAACTTCCCCGTGATGTCACTCTCTGGCCCTTTAACAACCCCGTGATATCACTCACTGTCCCTTTAACCTCCCAGTGATCTCAATCTCTGGCCCTTTAACCTCCCCGTGATCTCAATCTCTGTCCCGTTGACCTACCCGTGATCTCTCTGTCTCTTTAACCCTCCTTGATCTCACTCTCTGTCCCTTTAAACTCCCCGTGATCTATCACTTTGTCCCATTAAACTCCCCTCGATCTCACTCCCTGCCCCTTTAAACTCCCCGCGATCTAACTCTCTGTCCCTTTAACATCCCCGTGATCTCACTCCCTGTCGCTTTAACCACCACGTGGTCTCACTCTCTGTCCCTTTAACCACCCAGTGAGCTCAATCTCTGTCCCTTTAGCCACCCCGTGATCTCACTCTCTGTTCATTTAACCTCTCCGTGATCTCACTCTCTGTCCCTTTAACCTCCTAGTGATCACTCTCTGTCCCTTTAACCTCCCCGTGATCTCACTCTCGGTCCATTTAACCTCCCCGTGATCTCACTCTCTGCCACTTTAAACTCCCCGTGATCTCTCTCTCTGTCACATTAACCTTCCCGTGATCTCAGTCTCTGTCCCTTTAACCTCCTCGTGATCACTCACTGTCCCTTTATCCTCCCCGTGATCTCACTCTCTGTCCCTTTAACCTCCCCGTGATCTCACTCTCTGTCCCTTTAACCTCCCCGTGATCTCATTCTCTGTGCCCTTAACCTCACCGTGATCTCACTCTCTGTCCCTTTAACCTCCCCGTGATCTCATTCTCTGTCCCATTAACCTCCCCATTATCTCACTCTCTGTCCCTTTAAACTACCCGGGATCTCACTCTGTGTCTCTTTAACCTCCCCATGATCTCAATTTCTGTCCCTTTAACCTCCCCCTGATCGCACTCTCTGTCCCTTTAACCTCCCAATGATCACATTCTCTGCCCCTTTAACCTCCCCGTGATCTCACTCTCTGTCTCTTTAACCTTCCCCTGATCTCACTCTCTGTCCCGTTAACCTACCCGTGATCTCACTTTCAGTCACAAAAACCTCCCGGGGATCTCACACTCTGTCCCTTTAACCTCGCCGTGATCACTGTCTTTACCTTTAAACTCCCCATGATCTCACTCTCTGTCCATTTAACCTCCCCGTGATCTCACTCTCTGCCCCTTAAACCTCCCCGTGATCTCACTCTCTGTCCATTTAACCTCCCCGTGATCTCACTCACTGTCCCGTTAACCTCCCCCTGATCTCACTCTGTGTACGTTTAACCTCCCTGTGATCTCTCTCTCTGCCCCTTTAAACTCCCTGTGATCTCTCTCTCTGTCCATTAAACCTGCACGTGATTTCACTCTCTGTCCTTTAACCTCCCCGTGATGTCACTCTCTGGCCCTTTAACAACCCTGTGATATCACTCACTGTACCTTTAACCTCCCAGTGATCTCAATCTCTGGCCCTTTAACCTCCCCGTGATCTCAATCTCTGTCCATTTAACCTACCCGTGATCTCTCTCTCTCTTTAACCTCCCTTGATCTCACGCTCTGTCCCTTTAAACTCCCCGTGATCTCTCACTTTGTCCCATTAACCTCCCCTCGATCTCACTCCCTGCCCCTTTAAACTCCCCGCGATCTAACTCTCTGTCCCTTTAACATCCCCGTGATCTCACTCCCTGTCGCTTTAACCACCACGTGGTCTGACTCTCAGTCCCTTTAACCACCCAGTGAGCTCAATCTCTGTCCCTTTAAACTTCCCCTGATCTCACTCTCTGTCCCTTTAGCCAACCCGTGATCTCACTCTCTGTTCATTTAACCTCTCCGTGATCTCACTGTCTGTCCTTTTGACCTCCTCGTGATCACTCTCTGTCCCTTTAACCTCCCCGTGATCTCACTATCTGTCCATTCAACCTCCACATGATCTCACTCTCTGCCTCTTTAAACTCCCCGTGATCTCTCTCTCTGTCACATTAACCTTCCCGTGATCTCAGTCTCTGTCCCTTTAACCTCACCGTGATCTCACTCTCTGTCCCTTTAACCTCCCCGTGATCTCACTCTCTGTCCCTTTAACATCCCCTTGATCTCTTTCTCTGCCCCTTTAATCTCCCCGTGAACTCACCCTCTGTCCCGTTAACCTCCCAGTGATCTCACTCTCTGTTCCTTTAACCTCCCCGTGATCTCACTCTCTGTCCAATTGACCTTCCCGTGATCTCACTCTCTTTCCCATTAAACTTCCCGTGATCTCACTCTCTGTCCCTTTAACCTCCCCGTGATCTCACTCACTGTGCCTTCAACCTCCCCGTGATCGCACTCTCTGTCCCATTAACTTTCCCGTGATCGCACTCACTATCCCTTAAACCTCCCCGTGTTCTCACTCTCTGTCCCTTTAACCTCCCCGTGATCTCTCTCTCTGTCCCTTTAACCTCACAGTGATCTCACTCTCTGTCCCTTTAATCTCCCCGTGATCTCTCTCTGTCACTTTAACCTCCCTGTAATCCCTCTATGTCCCTTTAACCTCCCCGTGACCTCACTCTCTGTCCCATTAACTGTCCCTTTGATATCAAACTCAGTCCCTTTAACTGGCCCCCGATCTCACTCTCTGTCCCTTTAGCTGTCCTGATATCAATCTTTGTCCCTTTAACTATCCCCCTGATCTCCCTAGCAGTCCCTTTAACTGAACCTGATCTGACTCTCTGTCCCTGTAACTGTCCCTTTTCTCAATCTCTGTCCCTTTAACATTCCCGTGATCTCACCCTCTGCCCCTTTAACCTCCCCGTGATCTCACTCTCTGTCCCTTTAACCACCCAGTGATCTCACTCTCTGTCCCTTTAAACTACCCATGATCTCACTTTCTGTCCCTTATACCTCAACGTATTCTCACTCTCTGTCCCTTTAAACTTCCCGTGATATCAGTCTCTGTCCCTTTAATCTCCCCGTGATCACACTCTCTGTCCCTTTAAACTCCCCGTGATCTTACTGTCTGTCCCATTAACCTCCCCGTGATCTCACTCTCTGTCCCATTAACCTCCCGGTGATCACACTCTCTGTCCCTTTAACCTCCCCGTGATCTCAATCTCTGTCCCTTTGAACTCCCCGTGATCTCACTCTATGTCCCTTTAACCTCACCGAGATCCAACTCTCTGTCCCATTAACCTCCCCGTCATCTCACTCTCTGTCCCTTTAACCTCCCCGTTATCTCACTCTCTATCCCTTAAACCTCCCCATGATCTCACTCTCTGTCCTTATAACCTCCCCATGGTCTCATTCTCTGACCCTTTAACCTCCTGGTGATCTCACTATCTGTTCCTTTATCCTGTCCGTGATCTCATTCTGTCGCTTTATCCTCCCCGTTAACTCTTTCTGTCCCTTTAACCGCCCCGTAATCTCACTGCCTGTCCCTTTAACCTCCCTGTGATCTCACTCTCTGTCCCTTTAACCGCCCCGTAATCTCACTGCCTGTCCCTTTAACCTCCCCGTGATCTCACTCTCTATCCCTTAAACCTCCACGTGATATCACTCTCTATTCCTTTTACCTCCCCGTGATCTCACTCTCTGTCCCTTTAACCTCCCCGTGATCTCACTGTCTGACTCATTAACCTCCCACTGAACTCACTCTCTGTCCCCTTAAATTGCCCGTGATCTCACTCTCTATCCCTTAAACCTCCCCATGATATCAATCTCTGTCCCATTAACCTCCCCGTGATCTCACTCTCTGTCCCTTTAACGACCCAGTGATCTCACTCTCTGTCCCTTTAACCTTCCCCTGATCTAACTCTCTGTCCCTTTAACCTCCCCGTGATCTCAATCTCTGTCCCTTTAATGACCCAGTGATCTCACTCTGTCCATTTACCCTGCCCGTGATCTCACTCTGTCCCTTTAACCACCCTGTGATCTCACTCTCTGTCCCAGTAATCTCCCCGTGATCTCACTCTCTGTCCCATTAACTTCCCCGTGATCTCACTCTCTGTCCCTTTCACCTCCCCGTCATCTCACTCTCTGTTCATTTAACCTCCCCATGATCTCACTCTCTGTCCTTTAACTGTCCCTGATCTGACTCTCTGTCCCTATAACTGTCCCTGATCTCAATCTCTGTCCCATTATCATTCCCGTGATCTCACTCTCTTTCCCTATAACCTCCCCATGATCTCACTCTCTATCCCTTAAACCTCCCCATAATATCAATCTCTGTCCCATTAACCTCCCCGTGATCTCACTCTCTGTCCCTTTAACGACCCAGTGATCTCACTCTCTGTCCCTTTAACCTTCCCGTGATCTAACTCTCTGTCCCTTTAACCTCATCGAGATCTCATTCTCTGTCCCTTTAATCTCCCTGTGATCTCACTCTCTGTCCCATTAACCTCCCCCTGATCTCACTCTCTGTCCCCTTAACTTTCCCGTGATCTCACTCTCTATCCCTTAAACCTCCCCATGATTCATTCTATGTCCCATTAATCTCCCCGTGATCTCACTCTCAGTCCCGTTAAGCTCCCCGTGATCTCACTCTCTGTCCCTTTAACTTCCCCGTGATCGCACTCTCTGCCCCTTTCACCTCCCCGTCATCTCACTCTCTGTCCCATTAACCTTCCCGTGTTCTCACTTTCTTTCCCTTTAACCTCCCCGTGAGCTCACTCTCTGTCCCTTTAACTTCCCCGTGATCTCACTCTCTGCCCCTTTAACCTCCCCGTAATCTCACTCTCTGTCCCTTTAACGTCCCCGTAATCTCACTCTCTGTTCCTTTAACCTCTCCGTGATCTCACTCTCTGTCCATTTAATCTCCCCGTGATCACACTCTATGTCCCTTTATACTCCCCGTGATCTCACTCTCTGTCCCTTTAAACACCCCGTGCTCTCACTCTCTTTCCTTTTAACCTCCCCGTGATCGCACTCTCTGTCCCTTTAACCTCCCCGTGATCTCACTCTCTGTCCCTTTAACATCCCCTTGATCTCTTTCTCTGCCCCTTTAATCTCCCCGTGAACTCACCCTCTGTCCCGTTAACCTCCCAGTGATCTCACTCTCTGTTCCTTTAACCTCCCCGTGATCTCACTCTCTGTCCAATTGACCTCCCCGTGATCTCACTCTCTTTCCCATTAAACTTCCCGTGATCTCACTCTCTGTCCCTTTAACCTCCCCGTGATCTCACTCACTGTGCCTTCAACCTCCCCGTGATCGCACTCTCTGTCCCATTAACTTTCCCGTGATCGCACTCACTATCCCTTAAACCTCCCCGTGTTCTCACTCTCTGTCCCTTTAACCTCCCCGTGATCTCTCTCTCTGTCCCTTTAACCTCACAGTGATCTCACTGTCTGTCCCTTTAACCTCCCCGTGATCTGAATCTCTTTCCCTTTAACCTCCCCGTGAACTCACTCTCTGTCCATTTAATCTCCCCGTGATCTCACTCTCTGTCCCTTTAACCACCCCGTGATCTCACTCTCTGTCCCTTTAACCTCTCCGTGATCTCACTCTCTGTCCACTTAACCTCCCCGTGATCTCACTCTCTGTCCCTTTAACCGCTCCTTGATCTCAATCTCTGTACCTTTAACATCCCCGTGATTTCACTCTCTTTCCCTTTAACATTCCCGTGATCTTACTCTGTCCCTTTAAAGTTCCCTGATCTCATTCTCTGCTCCTTTAACTGTTCCCCTGATCACAATCTCTATCCCATTAACTGTCCCCTTGACATCACTCTCATTCCCTTTAACTGGCCCCCGGTCTCACTCTCTGTCCCTTTAATAGTCCCAGCTCTCTCTCTGTCCCTTTAGCTGTCCCTGATATCACTCTTTGTACCCTTAACTGTCCCCCTGATCTGACGCTCTGTCCCTTTATCTGTCCCCCGATCACACTCTCTGTCCCTTTGATAGCCCGTGATCTCAGTCTTTCCCATTAGCTGTCCCTGATATCACTCTTTGTCCCTTTTACTGTCCCCCTGAACTCCCTCTCAGTCCCTTTAATTGTCCCTGATCTGACTCTCTGTCGCTATAACTGTCCCTGATCTCAATTTCTGTCCTTTAACATTCCCGTGATCTCACCCTCTGCCCCTTTAACCTCCCCGTGATCTCACACTCTGTCCCTTTATCCTCCCCGTGATCTCACTTTCTGTCTCTTTAACCTCCCCATGATCTCACAGTCTGTCCCTTTAACATTCCCGTGATCTCACCGTCTGTCCATTTAACCTCGCCGTGATCACACTCTCTGTACCTTTCTCCTCACCGTGATCTCAATCACTGTCCCTTTAACCTTCACGTGATCTCACTCTCTGTCCCGTCCACCTCCCCGTGATCTCACTCTCTGTTCCTTTAACCTCCCCGTGATCTCACTCTCTGTCCCATTAACTTGCCCGTGATCGCAATCTCTATCCCTTAAACCTCCCCGTGATATCACGCTCTGTCCCTTTAACCTCCCCGTGATCACACTCTCTGTCCCTTTAACCTCCCCGTGATATCACTCACTGTCCCTTTAACCTCCCAGTGATCTCAATCTCTGTCCCTTTAATCTGCCCGTGATCTCAATCTCTGTACCTTTCACCAACCCGTGAACTCACTCTCTGTCCCTTTACACTCCCCATGAGCTAACTCTCTTTCCCTTTAACCTCCCCGTGATCACACTCTCTGTCCCTTTATACTCCCCATGATATCACTCTCTGTCCCTTTAACCTCCCAGTGATCTCTCTCTCTGTCCCGTTAACCTCCCCGTGATCTCAGTCTCTGTCCCTTTAACCTCCTCGTGATCACTTACTGTCCCTTTATCCTCCCCGTGATCTCACTCTCGGACCCTTTAAACTTCCCGTGACATCGCTCTCTGTCCCTTTAGCCTCCCCGTGATCTCACTCTCTGCCCCTTTAAACTCCCAGTGATCTCACTCTCTATCTCTTTAGCCTCCCCGTGATCTCACTCTCTGTCCCTTTAACCTCCACGTGATCTCACTCTCTGTCCCTCTAACCTCCCGGTGATCTCACTCACTGTCCCATTAAATTCCCCGTGATCTCACTCCCTGTCCCTATAACCACCCCGTGGTCTCACTCACTGTCATTTTAACCACCCAGTGAGGTCACTCTCTGTCCCTTTAAAATTCCCGTGATCTCACTTTCTGTCCCTTTAACCTATCCGTGGTCTCACTTTATGTCCCTTTAACCTACCCGTAATCACACTCTCTGTCCCTTTAACATCCCCGTGATCTCAGTCTCCGACCCTTTAACATCCCCGTGATCTCACTCTCTGGCCCTTTAACCTCCCCGTGATCTCAATCTCTGTCCCCTTAAACTCCCTGTGATCTCACTCTCTGTCCCTTTAAACGCCCCTTGATCTCTCACTTAGTCACATTAAACTCACCGTGATCTCACTCTCTGTCCCTTTATCCTCAGGGTGATATCACTCTCAGTCCCTTTATCATCCCCTTAATCTCACTCACTTTCCCTCTAATCACCCTGTGATCTCACTCTCTGTCCCTATAACCTCCCCGTGATCTCACTCTCTGTCTCTTTAACCTTCCCCTGATCTCACTCTCTGTCCCGTTAACCTACCCGTGATCTCACTTTCAGTCACAAAAACCTCCCGGGGATCTCACACTCTGTCCCTTTAACCTCGCCGTGATCACTGTCTTTACCTTTAAACTCCCCATGATCTCACTCTCTGTCCCTTTAACCTCCCCGTGATCACTCTCTGTATCTTTAACCTCCACGTGATTTCACTCTCTGTCCCTTTAACCTCCTCATGATCAGTCTCTGGCCCTTTAACCTCACCATGATCTCACTCTCTACCCCTTTAACCTCCCCGTGATCTCACTCTCTGCACCTTAAACCTCCCCGTGATCTCACTCTCTGTCCCTTTATCCTCCCCGGGATCTCACTCTCTGTCCCTGTCACCACCCCGTGATCTCACTCCCTGTCCCTTTAACGTCTCCTTGATCTCTCTCTGTCCCTTTAACCTCACCGTGATCTCACTCTCTGTCCATTTACCCTCCCCGTGATCACACTCTCTGTCCCTTTATACTCCCCGTGATATCACTCTCTGTCCCTTTAACCTCCCCGTGATCTCACTCTCATTCCCGTTAACATCCACATGACCTCACTCTCTATCCCTTTAACCTAACCGTGGTCTCACTCTCTGTCCCTTTAACCCCCTCGTGGTCACTCTCTGTCACTTTAACCTCCCAGTGATCTCAATCTCTGGCCCTTTAACCTCCCTGTGATCTCAATCTCTGTCCCTTTAACCTACCCGTGATATCTCTCTCTCTTTAACCTCCCTTGATCTCACTCTCTGTCCCTTTAAACTCCCCGTGATCTCTCACTTTGTCCCATTAACATTCCCGTGATCTCACCCTCTGTCCCTATAACCTCCCCGTGATCTCACTCCCTGTCGCTTTAACCACCACGTGGTCTCTCTCTCTGTCCCTTTAACCACCCAGTGAGCTCAATCTCTGTCCCTATAAACTTCCCCTGATCTCACTCTCTGTCCCTTTAGCCACCCAGTGATCTCACTCTCTGTCCCTTTAACCTCCTCGTGATCACTCTCTGTCCCTTTAACCTCCCCGTCATCTAACTCTCTGTCCATTTAACCTCCCCGTGATCTCACTCTCTGTCCCTTTAAACTCCCCGGGATCTCACTCTCTGTCCCTTTAACCTCACCGTGGTCTCACTCACTGTCCCGTTAACCACCCCCTGATCTCACTCTGTGTACGTTTAACCTCCCTGTGATCTCTCTTTCTGTCCCTTTAAACTCCCTGTGATCTCTCTGTCTGTCCATTTAACCTGCACGTGATTTCACTCTCTGTCCTTTAACTTCCCCGTGATGTCACTCTCTGGCCCTTTAACAACCCCGTGATATCACTCACTGTCCCTTTAACCTCCCAGTGATCTCAATCTCTGGCCCTTTAACCTCCCCGTGATCTCAATCTCTGTCCCGTTGACCTACCCGTGATCTCTCTGTCTCTTTAACCCTCCTTGATCTCACTCTCTGTCCCTTTAAACTCCCCGTGATCTATCACTTTGTCCCATTAAACTCCCCTCGATCTCACTCCCTGCCCCTTTAAACTCCCCGCGATCTAACTCTCTGTCCCTTTAACATCCCCGTGATCTCACTCCCTGTCGCTTTAACCACCACGTGGTCTCACTCTCTGTCCCTTTAACCACCCAGTGAGCTCAATCTCTGTCCCTTTAGCCACCCCGTGATCTCACTCTCTGTTCATTTAACCTCTCCGTGATCTCACTCTCTGTCCCTTTAACCTCCTAGTGATCACTCTCTGTCCCTTTAACCTCCCCGTGATCTCACTCTCGGTCCATTTAACCTCCCCGTGATCTCACTCTCTGCCACTTTAAACTCCCCGTGATCTCTCTCTCTGTCACATTAACCTTCCCGTGATCTCAGTCTCTGTCCCTTTAACCTCCTCGTGATCACTCACTGTCCCTTTATCCTCCCCGTGATCTCACTCTCTGTCCCTTTAACCTCCCCGTGATCTCACTCTCTGTCCCTTTAACCTCCCCGTGATCTCATTCTCTGTGCCCTTAACCTCACCGTGATCTCACTCTCTGTCCCTTTAACCTCCCCGTGATCTCATTCTCTGTCCCATTAACCTCCCCATTATCTCACTCTCTGTCCCTTTAAACTACCCGGGATCTCACTCTGTGTCTCTTTAACCTCCCCATGATCTCAATTTCTGTCCCTTTAACCTCCCCCTGATCGCACTCTCTGTCCCTTTAACCTCCCAGTGATCACATTCTCTGCCCCTTTAACCTCCCCGTGATCTCACTCTCTGTCTCTTTAACCTTCCCCTGATCTCACTCTCTGTCCCGTTAACCTACCCGTGATCTCACTTTCAGTCACAAAAACCTCCCGGGGATCTCACACTCTGTCCCTTTAACCTCGCCGTGATCACTGTCTTTACCTTTAAACTCCCCATGATCTCACTCTCTGTCCCTTTAACCTCCCCGTGATCACTCTCTGTATCTTTAACCTCCACGTGATTTCACTCTCTGTCCCTTTAACCTCCTCATGATCAGTCTCTGGCCCTTTAACCTCACCATGATCTCACTCTCTGCACCTTAAACCTCCCCGTGATCTCACTCTCTGTCCCTTTATCCTCCCCGGGATCTCACTCTCTGTCCCTGTCACCACCCCGTGATCTCACTCCCTGTCCCTTTAACGTCTCCTTGATCTCTCTCTGTCCCTTTAACCTCACCGTGATCTCACTCTCTGTCCATTTACCCTCCCCGTGATCACACTCTCTGTCCCTTTATACTCCCCGTGATATCACTCTCTGTCCCTTTAACCTCCCCGTGATCTCACTCTCATTCCCGTTAACATCCACATGACCTCACTCTCTATCCCTTTAACCTCCCTGTGATCTCAATCTCTGTCCCTTTAACCTACCCGTGATATCTCTCTCTCTTTAACCTCCCTTGATCTCACTCTCTGTCCCTTTAAACTCCCCGTGATCTCTCACTTTGTCCCATTAACATTCCCGTGATCTCACCCTCTGTCCCTATAACCTCCCCGTGATCTCACTCCCTGTCGCTTTAACCACCACGTGGTCTCTCTCTCTGTCCCTTTAACCACCCAGTGAGCTCAATCTCTGTCCCTATAAACTTCCCCTGATCTCACTCTCTGTCCCTTTAGCCACCCAGTGATCTCACTCTCTGTTCATTTAACCTCTCCGTGATCTCACTCTATGTACCTTTAACCTCCCAGTATTCTCACTCTCTGCCACTTTAAACTCCCCGTGATCTCTCTCTCTGTCACATTAACCTTCCCGTGATCTCAGTCTCTGCCCCTTTAACCTCCCCGTGATCTCACTCTCTGTCCCTTTAAACTCCCCGGGATCTCACTCTCTGTCCCTTTAACCTCACCGTGATCTCACTCTCTGTCCCTTTAACCTCCCCGTCATCTCATTCTCTGTCCCATTAACCTCCCCATTATCTCACTCTCTGCCCCTTAAACCTCCCCGTGATCTCACTCTCTGTCCATTTAACCTCCCCGTGATCTCACTCTCTGTCCCTTTAACCTCCCAGTGATCTCACTCTCTGTCCCTTTAACCTCCCCGTGATCTCACTCTCTGTCCCTTTAACCTCCCAGTGATCTCACTCTCTGTCCCTTTAACCTCCCTGTGATCTCACTCACTGTCCCGTTAAACTCCCCCTAATCTCACTCTGTGTACGTTTAACCTCCCTGTGATCTCTCTCTCTGCCCCTTTAAACTCCCTGTGATCTCTCTCTCTGTCCATTAAACCTGCACGTGATTTCACTCTCTGTCCTTTAACCTCCCCGTGATGTCACTCTCTGGCCCTTTAACAACCCTGTGATATCACTCACTGTACCTTTAACCTCCCAGTGATCTCAATCTCTGGCCCTTTAACCTCCCCGTGATCTCAATCTCTGTCCATTTAACCTACCCGTGATCTCTCTCTCTCTTTAACCTCCCTTGATCTCACTCTCTGTCCCTTTAAACTCCCCGTGATCTCTCACTTTGTCCCATTAACCTCCCCTCGATCTCACTCCCTGCCCCTTTAAACTCCCCGCGATCTAACTCTCTGTCCCTTTAACATCCCCGTGATCTCACTCCCTGTCGCTTTAACCACCACGTGGTCTGACTCTCAGTCCCTTTAACCACCCAGTGAGCTCAATCTCTGTCCCTTTAAACTTCCCCTGATCTCACTCTCTGTCCCTTTAGCCAACCCGTGATCTCACTCTCTGTTCATTTAACCTCTCCGTGATCTCACTGTCTGTCCTTTTGACCTCCTCGTGATCACTCTCTGTCCCTTTAACCTCCCCGTGATCTCACTATCTGTCCATTCAACATCCACATGATCTCACTCTCTGCCTCTTTAAACTCCCCGTGATCTCTCTCTCTGTCACATTAACCTTCCCGTGATCTCAGTCTCTGTCTCTTTAACCTCCTCGTGATCACTCACTGTCCCTTTATCCTCCCCGTGATCTCCCTCTCTGTCCATTTAACCTCCCCGTGATCTCACTCTCTGTCCCTTTAACCTCCCCGTGATCTCATTCTCTGTCCCTTTAACCTCACCGTGATCTCACTCTCTGTCCCTTTAACCTCCCCGTGATCTCATTCTCTGTCCCATTACCCTCCCCATTATCTCACTCTCTGTCCCTTTAAACTACCTGCGATCTCACTCTGTGTCTCTTTAACCTCCCCATGATCTCACTCTTTGTCCCTTTAACCTCCCCCTGATCGCACTCTCTGTACCGTTAACCTCCCCGTGAGCTCACTTTCTGTCCCTTTAAGAACCCCGTGATCTCAGTCTCTGCCCCTTTAAACTCCCCGTGATCTACTCTATGTCCCTTTAACCACCCAGTGAGCTCTCTCTCTGTCCCTTTAAACTCCCCGTGATCTCACTGTCTGTCCCTTTAACCTCCCCGTGATCTCACTCTCTGTCCCTTTAACCACCCCGTGATCTCACACTTTGTCCAATTAACCTCCCCGTGATCACATTCCCTGCCCCTTTAACCTCCCCGTAATCAGACTCTCTGTCCCTTTAACCTCCCCGTGATCTCACTCACTCTCCCTTTAACCTCCCAGTGATCTCATTCTCTGCCCCTTTAACCTCCCCGTGATCTCACTCTCTGTCCCTTTAACCTCCCCGTGATCTCAATCTCTGTCCCTTTCACCTCCCCATGATCTCACTCTCTCTCCCATTAACGTCCCCATATTCTCAATCTCTGACTCTTTAAACTCCCCTTGATGTTACTCTCTGTCCCTTTAAACTCCCCGTGATCTCAATCTCTGTCCCATTAACGTCCCCGTGATCTCACTATCTGTCCCTTAACCTCCCTGTTATCTCACTCTCTCTCCCTTTAACCTCCGCGTGATCTCACTCTCTGGCCCTTTAACCTACCCGTGATCTCACTTTCTGTCCCTTTTAGCTCCTCGTCATCTCACTCTCTGTCCCTTAAACGTGCCCCTGACCTCACTCTCTGTCCCTTTAATCTCGCCGTGATCTCACACTCTAGCTCATTAACCGCCCCGTGATCTCTTTCTCTGTCCCTTTAACCTCCCAGTGATCTCACTCTCTGTCCCATTAACCTACCCATGTTCTCACTCTCTTTTCCTTTAACCTCCCCGTGATCTCACTCTCTGTCCCTTTAACCTCCCCGTGATCAAACTCTCTGTCCCTTTAATCTCCCCGTGATCTAACTCTCTGTCCCTTTAAATTCCCCGTGATGTCACTCTCTGTCCCTTTAACCTCCCCGTGATCTCGCTCTCTGTCCCTTTAACCTCACCGTGATCTCACTCTGTCCCTTTAACCTCCCAGTGATCACTCTCTCTGTCCCTTTAACCTCAACGTGATTTCAATCTCTGTCCCTTTAACCTCGCCGTGACCTCACACTCTGGCTCTTTAACCGCACCGTGATCTCATTCTCTGTCCCTTTAACCTGCCCGTGATCTCACTCTCTGTCCCTTTAACCTCCCCGTGATCTCACTCTCTGTCCCTTTAACCTCCCCGTGATCTCACTCTCTGTCCCTTTAACCTCACAGTGATCTCACTCTCTGTCCCTTTAACCTCCCCGTGATCTCATTCTCTGTCCCATTATCCTCCCCATTATCTCACACTCTGTCCCTTTAAACTCCCCGTGATCTCACTCTGTGTCTCATTAACCTCCCCATGATCTCACTCTCTGTCTCTTTAACCTCCACCTGATTGAACTCTCTGTACCGTTAACCTCTCCATGATCTCACTCTCTGTCCCATTAAGCTCCCCGTGATCTCACTCTCTGTCCCTTTAACCACCCAGTGAGCTCTCTCTCTGTCCCATTAAACTCCCCGTGATCTCACTCTCTGTCCCTTTAACCTCCCCGTGATCTCACTCTCTGTCCCTTTAACCACCCCGTGATCTCTCACTTTGTCCCATTTTCCTCCCCGTGATCACACTCCCTGTCCCTTTAACCTCCCCGTAATCAGACTCTCTGTCCCTTTAACCTTCGCGTTATCTCACTCTCTATCCCTTTTACATTCCCGTGATCTCACTCTCTGTCCCTTTAACCTCCCCGTGATCTAACTCTCTGTCCCTTTAACCTCCCCGTGATCTCACTCTCAGTCCCTTTAACTTCCCCGTGATCTCGCTCTCTGTCCCTTTAACCTACCCGTGATCTCACTCTGTCCCTTTAACCTCCCAGTGATCACTCTCTCTGTCCCTTTAACTTCAACGTGATTTCAATCTCTGTCCCTTTAACCTCCCCGTGATCTCACTCTCTGTCCCTTTAACCTCACCGTGATCTCACTGTCTGTCCCTTTAACCTCCCCGTGATCTCATTCTCTGTACCATTATCCTCCCCATTATCTCACTCTCTGCCCTTTAAACTCCCCGTGATCTCACTCTAGTCTCTTTAAACTCTACATGATCTCACTCTCTGTCTCTTTAACCTCCCCCTGATTGCACTCTCTGTACCGTTAACCTCCCCGTGAGCTCAATCTCTGTCCCTTTAAGCTCCCCGTGATCTCAGTCTCTGCCCCTTTAAACTCCCCGTGATCTCACTCTCTGTCCCTTTAACCACCCAGTGAGCTCTCACTCTGTCCCTTTAAACTCCCCATGGTCTCACTCTCTGTACCTTTAACCTCCCCGTGATCTCACTCTCTGTCCCTTTAACCACCCTGTGATCTCTCACTTTGTCCCATTATCCTCCCCGTGATCACACTCCCTGTCCCTTTAACCTCCCCGTAATCAGACTCTCTGTCCCTTTACCCTCCGTGTTATCTCACTCTCTATCCCTTTAACATTCCCGTGATCTCACTCTCTGTCCCCTTAACCTCCCCCTGATCTCACTCTCTGTCCCTTTAACCTCCTAGTGATGTCATTCTCTGCCCCTTTAACCTCCCCGCGATCTCAATCTCTGTCCCTTTAACCTCGCCGTGATCACTGTCTCTACCTTTAACCTCACCGTGAGCTCACTCTCTGTCCCTTTAAGCTCCCCGTGATCTCACTCTCTGTCCCTTTAACCACCCAGTGAGCTCTCTCTCTTTCCCTTTAAACTACCCGTGATCTCTCTCTCTGTCCCTTTAACCTCCCCATGAGCTCACTCTCTGTCCCTTTAAGCTCCCCGTGATCTCAGTCTCTGTCCCTTTATCTTCTCCATTATCTCACTCTCTGTACCTTTAATCTCCCCCTGATCTCCCTATGTGTCTCTTTAACCTTCCCATGATCTCACTCTCTGTCCCTTTAACCTCCCCATGATCTCACTCTCTGTCCCATTCTCGTCCCCGTATTCTCAATCTCTGACCCTTTAAACTCCACTTGATGTTGCTCTCTGTCCTTTTAAACTCCACCGTGATCTCACTCTCTGTCCTTTTAACCTCCCCATGTTCTCACTCTCTCTCCCTTTAACCTCCGCGTGATCTCACTCTCTGTCCCCTTTACATTCCCATGATCTCACTCTCTGTACCTTTAACATCGCCGTGATCACTGTCTTTACCTTTAACCTCCCCATGATCTCATTCTCTGTCCCTTTAACCTACCTGTGATCTCATTCTCTGCCCCTTTAACCTCCCCATGATCTCAAACTCTGTCCCTTTAAACTCCCCGTGTTCTCACTCTCTGTCCCTTTAACCTCCTCGTGACCACTCTCTTGCCCTTTAACCTCCCCATGATCTCACTCTCTGTCCCTTTAACGTCTACTGATCTCACACTCTGTCCCTTTAACCTCCTCGTGACCACTCTCTTGACCTTTAACCTCCCCATGATCTCACTCTCTGTCCCTTTAACCTCCCCGTCATCTCACTCTCTGCCCCTTTAACCTCCCCGTGATCTCACTCTCTGTCCCTTAAACGTGGCCCTGACCTCACTCTCTGGCCCTTTATCCTCGCCGTGATCTCACACTCTGGCTCTTTAACCGCCCCGTGATCTCATTCTCTGCCCCTTTAACCTCCCCGTGATCTAACTCTTTGTCCCTTTAACCTCCCCATGATCTCACACTCTGGCTCTTTAACTGCCCCGTGATCTCATTATCTGTCCCTTTAACCTTCCAGTGATCTCACTCTCTGTCCCATTAACCTACGCGTGATCTCACTCTCTGTCCCTTTAACCTCCCCGTGATCTCACTCTCTGTTCCTTTAACCTCCCCGTGATCTCACTCTCTGTCCCTTTAACCTCACCGTGATCTCACTCTCTGTCCCTTTAACCTCCCCGTGATCTCATTCTCTGTCCCATTATTCTCCCCATTATCTCACTCTCTGTTCCTTTAAACTCCCCGTGATCTCACTCTGTGTCCCTTTAACCTCCCCCTGATCTCACTCTCTGTCCCTTTAACCTCCCAGTGATGTCATTCTCTGCCGCTTTAACCTCCCCGTGATCTCACTCTCTGTCCCTTTAACCTCCCCATTATATCACTCTCTGTCCCATTAGCGTCCCCGTATTCTCAATCTCTGACCCTTTAAACTCCTCGTGATTTTACTCTCTCTCCCTTTAAACTCCCCGTGATCTCACTCTCTTTCCCTTTAACGTCCCAGTGATCTAAATCACTGTCCCTTTAACCTCCCCATGTTCTCACTCTCTCTCCCTTTAACCTCCGCGTGATCTCACTCTCTGTCCCTTTGACATTACCATGATCTCACTCTCTGTCCCTTTAACCTCGCCGTGATCACTGACTTTACCTTTAACCTCCCCATGATCTCATTCTCTGTCCCTTTAACCTCCCCGTGATCTCATTCTCTGTCCCTTTAACCTCCCCATGATCTCACTCTCTGTCCCTTTAATCTCCCCGTGATCTCACTCTCTGTCCCTTTAACCTCACCGTGATCTCACTCTCTGTCCCTTGATCTTCTCCAATATCTCACTCTCTGTCCCTTTAATCTCCCCGTGATCTCCCTATGTGTCTCATTAACCTCCCCATGATCTCACTCTCCGTCCCTTTAACCTCCCCATGATCTCACTCTCTGTCCCATTAACGTCCCCCTATTCTCAATCTCTGACCCTTTAAACTCCCCTTGATGTTGCTCTCTGTCCTTTTAAACTCCCCGTGATCTCACTCTCTGTCCCTTTAACCTCCCCATGTTCTCACTCTCTCTCCCTTTAAACTCCGCGTGATCTCAATCTCTGTCCCCTTTACATTCCCATGATCTCACTCTCTGTCCCTTTAACATCGCCGTGATCACTGTCTTTACCTTTAACCTCCCCATGATCTCATTCTCTGTCCCTTTAACCTACCTGTGATCTCATTCTCTGCCCCTTTAACCTCCCCATGATCTCAAACTCTGTCCCTTTAAACTCCCCGTGTTCTCACTCTCTGTCCCCTTAACCTCCTCGTGAGCACTCTCTGTCCCTTTAACCTCCCGTGATCACACACTCTGTCCCTTTAACCTCCTCGTGACCACTCTCTTACCCATTAACCTCCCCATGATCTCACTCTCTGTCCCTTTAACCTCCCCGTCATCTCACTCTCTGCCCCTTTAACCTCCCCGTGATCTCACTCCCTGTCCTTTTAACGTCTACTGATCTCACACTCTGTCCCTTTAACCTTCCAGTGATCTCACTCTCTGTCCCATTAACCTACGCGTGATCTCACTCTCTGTCCCTTTAACCTCCCCATGATCTCACTCTCTGTCCCTTTAACCTGCCCGTGATCTCACTCTCTGTCCCTTTAACCTCCCCGTGATCTCACTCTCTGTCCCTTTAACCTCACCGTGATCTCACTCTCTGTCCCTTTAAGCTCCCCGTGATCTCTGTCTCTGCCCCTTTAAACTCCCCGTGATCTCACTCTCTGTCCCTTTATCCACCCAGTGAGCTCTCTCTCTGTCCCTTTAAACTCCCCTTCATCTCACTCTCTATTCCTTTTACCTCCCCGTGATCTCACTCTCTGTCCCTTTACCCACCCCGTGATCTCTCACTTTGTCCCATTAACCTCCCCGTGATCAAACTCCCTGTCCCTTTAACCTCCCCGTAATCAGACTCTCTGACCCATTAACCTCCGCGTTATCTCAATCTATGTCCCTTTAACATTCCCGTGATCTCACTCTCTGTCCCTTTAACCTCCCCGTGATCTCACTCTCTGTCCCTTTAACCTCCCAGTGATCTCATTCTCTGCCCCTTTAACCTCCCCGTGATCTCACTCTCTGTTCTTTTAACCTCCCCGTGATCTCAATCTTTGTCCCTTTAAACTTCCCGTGATCTCATTCTCTGTCCCTTTACCCTCCCCGTGATCTCACTCTCTGTCCCTTTACCCTCCCCATGATCTCACTCTCTGTCCCATTAACGTACCCGTATTCTCAATCTCTGACCCTTTAAACTCCCCTTGATGTTACCCTCTGTCCCTTTAAACTCCCCGTGATCTCACTCTCTGTCCCTTTAACGTCCCCGTGATCTCAATATCTGTCCCTTTAACATTCCCTTGATCTCACTTTCTGTCCCTTTACCCTCTGCCGTAATCACTGTCTTTACCTTTAACCTCCCCGTGATCTCATTCTCTTTCCCTTTAACCTCCCCGTGATGTCATTCTCTGCCCCGTTACCCTCCCCGTGATCTCAAACTCTGTCCCTATAAACTCCCCGTTTCTCACTCTCTGTCCCCTTAACCTCCTCGTGAACAAACTCTGTCCCTTTAACCTCCCCGTGATCACACACTCTGTCCCTTTAACCTCCTCGTGATCCCTCTCTGTCCCTTTAAACTCCTCGTGATCACTCTCTTGCCCTTTAACCTCCACCTGATCTCACTCTCTGTCCCTTTAACCTCCCCGTTATCTAACTCTCTGCCCCTTTAACATCCCCGTGATCTCACTCTCTGTCCCTTTAACCTCCCCGTGATCTCACTCTCTGTCCCTTTAACATCTCCTTGATCTCACTCTCTGTCCCTTTAACCTCCTCGTGATCACTCTCTGGCCCGATAACCTCCCCGTGATTTCACTCTCTGTCCCTTTATCCTCCCCGTGATCTCACTCACTGTCCCTTAAACATGCCCCTGACCTTACTCTCTGTCCCTTTAACCTCGACGTGATCTCACACTCGGGCTCTTTAACCTCCCCGTGATCTCATTCTCTGTCCCATTAACCTATCCGTGATCTCACTCTCTGTCCCTTTAAACTCCCCGTGATCTCACTCTCTGTTCCTTTAGCCTCCCCGTGATCTAACACTCCGTCCCTTTAACCTCCCCGTGATCTAACTCTCTGTCCCTTTCCCCTCCCCGTGATCTCACTCTCAGTCCCTTTAACCTCCCCGTGATCTCACTCTCTGTCCCTTTAACCTCCCCGTGATCTCACTCCGTCCCATTAACCTCCCAGTGATCACTCTCTCTGTCCCTTTACCCTCAACGTGATTTCAATCTCTGTCCCTTTAACCTCGCCGTGATCTCACAATCTGGCCCTTTAACCGCCCCGAGATCTCGTTCTCTGTCCCTTTAACCTCCCCGTGATCTCACTCTCTGTCCCTTTAACCTCCCCGTGATCTCACTCTCTGTCCCTTTAACCTCCCAGTGATCTCATTCTCTGCCCCTTTAACCTCCCCGTGATCTCACTCAATGTCCCTTTAACCTACCCGTGATCTCAATCTCTGTCCCTTTAAACTCTCCGTGATCTCAGTCTCTGTTCCTTTACCCTCCCCGTGATCTCACTATCTGTCCCTTTAACCTCCCCATGATCTCACTCTCTGTCCCATTAGCGTCCCCGTATTCTCAATCTCTGACCCTTTAAACTCCCCTTGATGTTACTCTCTGTCCCTTTAAATTCCTCGAGATCTCACTCTTTGTCCCTTTAACGCCCGTGATCTCACTCTCTGTCCCTTTAACCACCCCATTTTCTCACTCTCTCTCCCTTTAACCTCCGCGTGATCTCACTCTCTGTCCCTTTAACATTCCCATGATCTCACTCTCTGTCCCTTTAACCTCGCCGTGATCACTGTCTTTACCTTTAACCTCCGCATGATCTCATTCTCTGTCCCATTAACATCCCAGTGATCACTCTCTCTGTCCCTTTAACCTAACCGTGATCTCACAATCTGGCCCTTTAACCGCCCCGTGATCTCACTCCCTGTCCCTTTAACCTCCCCGTGATCTCACTCTTTGTCCCTTTAACCTCCCCGTGATCTCACTCCATGTCCCTTTAACCTCCCCGTGATCTCACTCCCTGTCCCTTTAACCTCCCCGTGATCTCACTCTCTGTCCCTTTAACCTCCCCGTTATCTAACTCTCTACCCCTTTAACATCCCCATGATCTCACTCCCTGTCCCTTTAACGTCTCCTTGATCTCACTCTCTGTCCCTTTAACCTCCTCGTGATCACTCTCTGTCCCTTTAACTTCCCAGTGATTTCACTCTCTGTCCCTTTATCCTCCCCATGATCTCACTCTCTGTCCCTTTAACCACCACGTGATCTCTCACTTTGTCCCATTAACCTCCCCGTGATCACACTCCCTGTCCCTTTAACCTCCCCGTAATCAGACTCTCTGTCCCTTTATCCTCCGCGTTATCTCACTCTCTGTCCCTTTAACCTCCCAGTGATCTCATTCTCTGCCCCTTTAACCTCCCCGTGATCTCACACTCTGGCTCCTTAAGCGCCCCGTGATCTCATTCTCTGTACCTTTAACGTCCCAGTGATCTCACTCTCTGTCCCATTAACCTACCCGTGATCTCACTCTCTGTCCCTTTTACCTGCCCGTTATCTCACTCTCTGCCCCTTTAACCTCTACGTGATCTAACTCTCTGTCCCTTTAAACTCTCCCTGATCTCACTCTCAGTCCCTTTAACCTCCCCGTGAACTCGCACTCTGTCCCTTTAACCTCCCAGTGATCTCACTCGGTACCTTCAACCTCCCAGTGATCACTCTCTTTGTCCCTTTAACCTAACGTGATTTCAATCTCTGTCCCTTTAACCTCGCCGTGAATCACACTCTGGCTCTTTAGCCGTCCCGTGATCTCATTCTCTGTCCCTTTAAACTGCCCGTGATCTCACTCTCTGTCCCTTTAACCTCCCCGTGATCTCACTCTCTGTCCCTTTAACCACCCCGTGATCTCACTCTCTGTCCCTTTAACCTCACCGTGATCTCACTCACTGTCCCTTTAACCTCCCCGTGATCACATTCTCTGACCCATTATCCTCCCCGTTATCTCACTCTCTGTCTCTTTAACCTCCCCGTGATCTCGCACTCTGGCTCTTTAACCGCCCCGTGAGCTCATTCTCTGTAACTTAAACCTCCCAGTGATCTCACTCTCTGTCCCAATAACCAACCCGTGATCTCACTCTCCGTCCCTTTAACCTCCCCCTGATCTCACTCTCACGGGCTGGTGACAGGGACAGAGAGTGAGATCCCGGGGAGGATAAAGGGACAGAGAGTGAGATCACGGGGAGGTTTAAGGTGCAGAGAGTGAGATCACGGGGAGGTTAAAGGGGCAGAGAGTGAGATCACGGTGAGGTTAAAGGGCCAGAGACTGATGACGAGGAGGTTAAAGGGACAGAGAGTGAGATCATGGGGAGTTTAAAGGTAAAGACAGTGATCACGGCGAGGTTAAAGGGACAGAGTGTGAGATCCCCGGGGGGTTTTTGGGACTGAGAGTGAGATCACGGGTAGGTTAACGGGACAGAGAGTGAGATCAGGGGAAGGTTAAAGAGACAGAGAGTGAGATCACGGGTAGGTTATAGGGACAGAGAGTGAGATCACAGGGTGATTAAAGGGACAGTGAGTGAGATTACGGGGACGATAAAGGGACTGAGAGTGATATCACCCTGAGGATAAAGGGACAGAGAGTGAGATCACGGTGAGTTTAATGTGACAAAGTGAGAGATGAAGGGGCGTTTAAAGGGACAGAAAGTGAGATCACGGGGAGTTTAAGGGGACAGAGATTGAGATCACGGGGAGGTTAAAGGGCCAGAGAGTGAGATCACGGGAATGTTAAAGGGTCGGAGACTGAGATCACGGGGACGTTAAAGGGACAGAGAGTGTGATTGCGGGGAGGTTACAGGGACATAAAGTGAGACCACGGAGAGGTTAAAGGGACAGAGAGTGAGATCACGGGGAGTTTAAAGGGACAGAGAGTGAGCTCACTGGGTGGTTAAAGGGACAGAGATTGAGATCACGGGGATGTTAATGGGACAGAGAGTGAGATCACGGGGATGTTAAAGGGACAGAGAGTGAGATCGCGGGGAGGTTAAAGGGACAGTGAGTGAGATCACAGGGGGGTTAATGGAACAGAGAGTGAGATAATCGGGAGGTTAATGGGAAAGAGAGTGAGATCACGGGGAGGTTAAAGGGACAGAGAGTGAGATCTCAGGAAGTTTAAAGGGACAGAGAGGGACATCACGGGGAGGATAAAGGCACATTGAGTGATCACGAGGAGGTTAAAGGGACAGAGAGTGTGATTACGGGGAGGTTACAGGGACATAAAGTGAGACCACGGATAGGTTAAAGGGATAGAGGGTGAGATCAAGTTGATGTTAACGGAAATGAGAGTGAGATCACGGGGAGGTTAAATGGACAGCGAGCGAGATCACGGGGAGTTTAAAGGGCCAGAGAGTGAGATCACGAGGAGGTTAAAGGGACAGAGTGTGAGATCAAGGAGACGTTAAAGGGACAGGGAGTGAGATCACGGGGAGGTTAAAGGGGCAGAGAGTGAGAACAAGGAGACGTTAAAGGGAAAGGGAGTGAGATCAGGGGGAGGTTAAAGGGCAAGAGAGTGACCACGAGGAGGTTAAAGGGACAGAGAGTGATCACGAGGAGGTTAAAGGGACAGAGTGTGTGATCACGGGGAGGTTAAAGGGACAGAGAGTGATCACGAGGAGGTTAAGGGGACAGAGAGTGAGAACACGGGGAGTTTAAAGGGACAGAGTTTGAGATCACGGGGAGGTTAAAGGGGCAGAGAATGAGATCACGGGGAGTTTAAAGGGACAGAGAATGAGATCATGGGGAGGTTAAAGGTAAAGACAGTGATCACGGCGAGGTTAAAGGGACAGAGAGTGAGATCATGGGAATGTTAAAGGGACGGAGAGTGAGATCAAGCGGAGGTAAAAGGGAGAGAGAGTGAGAACATGGGGAGGTTAAAGGGACAGAGAGTGAGATCACGGGGACGTTAAAGGGACAGAGAGTGAGATCACGGGGAGTTTAAAGGGACAGAGAGTAACATCAAGGGGAGTTTAAAGGGTCAGAGATTGAGAATACGGGGACACTAATGGGACAGAGAGTGAGATCACGGTGAGGGTAAAGGGACAGAGACTGAGATCACGGGGAGTTTAAAGGGACAGAGATTGAGATCACGGGTAAGTTAAAGGGACAGAGAGTGAGATCACGGGCAGGTTAAAGGGGCAGAGAATGAGATCACTGGGAGGTTAAAGGGACAGAGAGTGAGATCACGGGAAGGTTAAAGGGACAGAGAGTTAGATCACGGGGAGGTTAAAGGGTCGGAGAGTTAGATCACGGGGAGGTTAAAGGGACAGAGAGTGAGATCAAGGGGAGTTTAAAGGGACAGAGAGTGAGATCATGGCTAGGTTAATGGGACAGAGAGTGAGATCACTGAAAGGTTAATGGGACAGAGAATGAGATCACGGGGAGGTTAAAGAGCCCGAGTGTGAGATCACGTCGAGGTTAAAGGGACAGAGAGTGAGGTCAGGGGCACGTTTAAGGTACAGTGAGTGAGATCACGGGGAGGATAAAGGGACAGAGAGTGAAATCACGGGGAGGTTAAAGGGACAGGGAGAGAGATCACGGGGAGTTTAAAGGGACAGAGAGTAACATCAAAGGGAGTTTAAAGGGTCAGAGATTGAGAATACGGGGACACTAATGGGACAGAGAGTGAGATCACGGTGAGGGTAAAGGGACAGAGACTGAGATCACGGGGAGTTTAAAGGGACAGAGATTGAGATCACGGGTAAGTTAAAGGGACAGAGAGTGAGATCACGGGCAGGTTAAAGGGGCAGAGAATGAGATCACTGGGAGGTTAAAGGGACAGAGAGTTAGATCACGGGGAGGTTAAAGGGACAGAGAGTGAGATCAAGGGGAGTTTAAAGAGACAGAGAGTGAGATCATGGCTAGGTTAATGGGACAGAGAGTGAGATCACTGAAAGGTTAATGGGACAGAGAATGAGATCACGGGGAGGTTAAAGAGCCCGAGTGTGAGATCACGTCGAGGTTAAAGGGACAGAGAGTGAGGTCAGGGGCACGTTTAAGGTACAGTGAGTGAGATCACGGGGAGGATAAAGGGACAGAGAGTGAAATCACGGGGAGGTTAAAGGGACAGGGAGAGAGATCACGGGGATGTTAAAGGGGCAGATAGTTAGATAACGGGGAGGTTAAAGGGAAAGAGAGTGAGATCACGGGGAGGTTAAAGGGACAGGGAGTGAGATCACGGGGAGGTTAAAGGGACAGAGAGTGAGATCACGGGGAGGTTAAAGGGACAGGGATTGAGATCACGGGGAGGTTAAAGGGACAAAGAGTGAGATCACGGGGAGGTTAAAGGGACAGGGAGTGAGATCACGGTGATGTTAAAGGGGCAGAGAGTGAGATAACGGGGAGGTTAAAGGGACAGAGAGTGAGATCAGGGGAGGTTAAAGGGACAGAGAGTGATCACGATGAGGTTAAAGGGACAGAGTGTGTGATCACGGTTGAGGTTAAAGGGACAGAGATTGATCACGAGGAGGTTAAGGGGACAGAGAGTGAGAAACGGGGAGTTTAAATGGACAGAGTTTGAGAACACGGGGAGCTTAAAGGGGGAGAGAATGAGATCACGGGGAGGTTAAAGGGACAGAGAATGAGATCATGGGGAGGTTAAAGGTAAAGACAGTGATCACGGCAGAGGTTAGAGGGACAGAGAGTGAGATCATGGGAATGTTAAAGGGACAGAGATTGAGATCAAGGGGATGTTAAAGGGACAGAGAGTGAGATCACGGGGAGTTTAAAGGGACAGAGAGTAACATCAAGGGGAGTTTAAAGCTTCAGAGATTGAGAATATGGGTACGTTAATGGGACAGAGGGTGAGATCACGGGGAGTTTAAAGGGGCAGAGACAGAGATCACGGGGCGCTTAAAGGGACAGAGAGTGAGCTCACGGGGAGGTTAACGGTACAGAGAGTGCGATCAGGGTTAGGTTAAAGGGACAGAGAGTGACATCATGGGGAGGTTAAAGAGACATAGAGTGAGATCACGGGAGTTTAAAGGAACAGAGAGTGAGATAATGGGGAGATAAAAGGGACATAGAGTGAGATCACGGGGAGGTTAAAGGGACAGAGAGTGAGATCACGGGGAGGTTAAAGGGACAGAGAGTGAGATCACGGGGAGGTTAAAGGGACAGAGAGTGAGATCACGGGGGGGTTAAAGGGACAGAGAGTGAGATCACGCGTAGGTTGATGGGACAGAGAGTGAGATCACTGGAAGGTTAAAGGGACAGAGAATGAGATCACGGGGCAGTTAAAGAGCCAGAGTGTGAGATCATGGTGAGTTTAAAGGGACAGAGAGTTAGATCACGGGGAGGTTAAAGGGACAGAGAATGAGATCACGGGGCGGTTAAAGAGCCAGAGTGTGAGATCACGGCGAGGATAAAGGGACAGAGAGTGAGGTCAGGGCCACGTGTAAGGGACAGAGAGTGAGATCACGGGGAGGTAAATGGGCCAGAGATTGATCACGAGGAGGTTAAAGGGACAGAGTGTGAGATCAGTAGACGTTAAAAGGACAGGGAGTGAGATCACGGGGAGGTTAAAGGGGCAGAGAGTGAGATGACGGGGAGGTTAAAGGCAAGAGAGTGGTCACGAGGAGGTTAAGGGGACAGAGAGTGAGAACACGGGGAGTTTAAAGGGACAGAGTTTGAGATCATGGGGAGGTTAAAGGGGCAGAGAATGAGATCACAGGTAGGTTAAAGGGACAGAGAATGAGATCATGGGGAGGTTAAAGGTAAAGACAGTGATCACGGCGATGTTAAAGGGACAGAGAGTGAGATCATGGGAATGTAAAGGGGACAGAGAGTGAGATCACGCGGATGTTAAAGGGAGAGAGAGTGAGAACATGGGGAGGTTAAAGGGACAGAGAGTGAGATCACGAGGACGTTAGAGGGACAGAGAGTGAGATCACGGGGAGTTTAAAAGGACACAGAGCAACATCAAGGGGAGTTTAAAGGGTCAGAGATTGAGAATACGGGGACGTTAATGGGACAGAGAGTGAGATCATGGGGAGGTTAAAGGGACAGAGAGTGAGATCATGGGGAGGTTAAAGAGACACATAGGGAGATCACGGGGAAATTAAAGGGACAGAGAGTGAGATATTGGAGAAGATCAAGGGACAGAGAGTGAGATCACGGTGAGGTTAAAGGGACAGAGAGTGAGATCACGGGGAGGTTAACGGGACAGAGAGTGAGATCACGGGGAGGTTAAAGGGACAGAGAATGAGATCACGGGGAGGTTAAAGGGACAGAGAATGAGATCATGGGGAGGTTAAAGGTAAAGTCAGTGATCACGGCGAGGTTAAAGGGACAGAGAGTGAGATCATGGTAATGTCAAAGGGACAGAGAGTGAGATCACGCGGAGGTTAAAGGGAGAGAGAGTGAGAACATGGGGAGGTTAAAGGGACAGAGATTTAGATCACGGGGACGTTAAAGGGAAAGAGAGTGAGATCATGGGGAGGTTAAAGGGACAGAGAGTGAGATCACGGGGAGGTAAAAGGAACAGAGAGTGAGATGACGGGAGTTTAAAGGGACAGAGAGAGAGCTCACTGGGTGGTTAAAGGGACAGAGAGTGAGATCACGGGGAGTTTAAAGGGGCAGAGACAGAGATCACGGGGAGCTTAAAGGGACAGAGAGAGAGCTCACTGGGTGGTTATAGGGACATAGAGTGAGAACACGGGTAGGTTAATGGCACAGAGAGTGAGATCACTGGGAGGTTAAAGGGACAGAGAATGAGATCACGGGGCAGTTAAAGAGCCAGAGTGTGAGATCACAGCGAGGTTAAAGCGACAGAGAGTAAGGTTAGGGGCACGTTTAAGGGACAGAGAGTGAGATGACGAGGAGCTAAAAGGGACAGAAAGTGAGATCATGGTGAGGTTAAAGGGCCAGAGAGTGAACACGAGGAGGTTAAAGGGACAGAGTGTGAGATCATGGGGAGGTTAAAGGGACAGAGAGAGTGATCACTGGGTGGTTAAAGGGACAGAGTGAGATCACGGGGAGGTTAAAGGGACAGAGAGTGAGATCACGGGGAGATTAAAGGGACTGAGAGTGAGATCACGGGGAGGTTAAAGGGACAGAGAATTAGATCACGGGGAGGTTAAAGGGACAGAGAGTGAGATCACGGGGAGGTTAAAGGGACAGAGAGTTAGATCATCTCACTCCCTGTCCCTTTAACATCTCCTTGATCTCTCTCTGTCCCTTTAACCTCACCGTGATCTCACTCTCTTTCCATTTACCCTCCCCGTGATCACACTCTCTGTCCCTTAATACTCCCCGTGATATCACTCTCTGTCCCTTTAACCTCCCCGTGATCTCACGCTCATTCCCGTTAACATCCACATGACCTCACTCTCTATCCCTTTAACCTATCCGTGATCTCACTCTCTGTCCCTTTAACCTCCTCGTGGTCACTCTCTGTCCCTTTAACCTCCCCGTGATC
Source organism: Cetorhinus maximus (assembly GCF_964194155.1). Classification (NCBI taxonomy): domain Eukaryota; kingdom Metazoa; phylum Chordata; class Chondrichthyes; order Lamniformes; family Cetorhinidae; genus Cetorhinus; species Cetorhinus maximus. The sequence goes on from NW_027596855.1 coordinate 124,898, forward strand.
TAACTCTCTGTCCATTTAACCTCCCCGTGATCTCACTCTCTGTCCCTTTAAACTCCCCGGGATCTCACTCTCTGTTCCTTTAACCTCCCCGTGATCTCACTCAATGTCCCGTTAACCACCCCCTGATCTCACTCTGTGTACGTTTAACCTCCCTGTGATCTCTCTCTCTGTCCCTTTAACCTCCCTGTGATCTCTCTCTCTGTCCCTTTAACCTCCCTGTGATCTCTCTCTCTGCCCATTTAACCTGCACGTGATTTGACTCTCTGTCCTTTAACCTCCCAGTGATCTCATTCTCTGGCCCTTTAAACTCCCCGTGATCTCAATCTCTGTCCCTCTAACCTACCCGTGATCTCTCTCTCTCTTTAACCTCCCTTGATCTCACTCCCTGCCCCTTTAAACTCCCCGCGATCTAACTCTCTGTCCCTTTAACATCCCCGTGATCTCACTCCCTGTCGCTTTAACCACCACGTGGTCTCCCTCTCTGTCCCTTTAACCACCCAGTGAGCTCAATCTCTGTCCATTTAAACTTCCCCTGATCTCACTCTCTGTTCCTTTAGCCACCCCGTGATCTCACTCTCTGTTCATTTAACCTCTCCGTGATCTCACTCTATGTACCTTTAAACTCCCAGTATTCTCACTCTCTGCCACTTTAAACTCCCCGTGATCTCTCTCTCTGTCACATTAACCTTCCCTTGATCTCAGTCTCTGTCCCTTTAACCTCCTCGTGATCACTCACTGTCCCTTTATCCTCCCCGTGATCTCACTCACTGTCCCTTTAACCTCCATGTGATCTCACTCTCTGTCCCTTTAAACTACCCCTGATCGCACTCTCTGTACCGTTAACCTCCCCGTGAGCTCACTCTCTGTCCCTTTAAGCTCCCCGTGATCTCTGTCTCTGTTCCTTTAAACTCCCCGTCATCTCACTCTCTGTCCCTTTAACCACCCCGTGATCTCTCACTTTGTCCCATTAACCTCCCCGTGATCACGCTCCCTGTCCCTTTAACCTCCCTGTGATCTCTCTCTCTGTCCCTTTAAACCCCCTGTGATCTCTCTCTCTGTCAATTTAACCTGCACGTGATTTCACTCTCTGTCCTTTAACCTCCCCGTGATCTCACTCTCTGTCCCTTTAACCTCCCAGTGATCTCATTCTCTGCCCCTTTAACCTCCCCGTGATCTCACTCTCTGACCCTTTAACCTCCCCGTGATCTCAATCTCTGTCCCATTAAACTCCCCGTGATCTCATTCTCTGTACCTTTACCCTCCCCGTGATCTCACTCTCTGTCCCTTTAACCTCCCCATGATCTCACTCTCTGTCCCATTAACGTACCCGTATTCTCAATCTCTGACCCTTTAAACTCCCCTTGATGTTACTCTCTGTCCCTTTAACATTCCCATGATCTCACTCTCTGTCCCTTTAACCTCGCCGTGATCACTGTCTTTACCTTTAACATCCCCATGATCTCATTGTCTGTTCCTTTAACCTCCCCGTGATCTCATTCTCTGCCCCTTTAACCTCCCCGTGATCTCAAACTCTGTCCCTTTAAACTCCCCGTTTCTCAATCTCTGACCCTTTAACCACCCCGTGATCACACACTCTGTCCCATTAACCTCCTCGTGATCACTCTCTGTCCCTTTAACCTCCTCGTGATCACTCTCTTGCCCTTTAACCTCCCACTGATCTCACTCTCTGTCCCTTTAACCTCCCCGTTATCTCACTCTTTGTCCCTTTAACCTCCCCGTGATCTCACTCCATGTCCCTTTAACCTCCCCGTGATCACACTCTCTGTCCCTTTAACCTCTCCGTGATCTCACTCTATGTACCTTTAACCTCCCAGTATTCTCACTCTCTGCCACTTTAAACTCCCGTGATCTCTCTCTCTGTCACATTAACCTTCCCTTGATCTCAGTCTCTGTCCCTTTAACCTACTCTTGATGACTCACTGTCCCTTTATCCTCCCCATGATCTCACTCTCTGTCCCTTTAACCTCCCCGTGATCTCACTCTCTGACCCTTTAACCTACCCCTGATCGCCCTCTCTGTACCGTTAACCTCCCCGTGAGCTCACTCTCTGTCCCTTTAAGCTCCCCGTGATCTCTGTCTCTGCCCCTTTAAACTCCCCGTGATCTCACTCTCTGTCCCTTTATCCACCCAGTGAGCTCTCTCTCTGTCCCTTTAAACTCCCGTTCATCTCACTCTCTATTCCTTTTACCTCCCCGTGATCTCACTCTCTGTCCCTTTACCCTCCCCATGATCTCACTCTCTGTCCCATTAACGTACCCGTATTCTCAATCTCTGACCCTTTAAACTCCCCTTGATGTTACCCTCTGTCCCTTTAACGTCCCCGTGATCTCAATCTCTGTCCCTTTAACATTCCCTTGATCTCACTCTCTGTCCCTTTACCCTCTGCCGTGATCACTGTCTTTACCTTTAACCTCCCCGTGATCTCATTCTCTGTCCCTTTAACCTCCCCGTGATCTCATTCTCTGCCCCTTTACCCTCCCCGTGATCTCAAACTCTGTCCCTTTAAACTCCCCGTTTCTCACTCTCTGTCCCCTTAACCTCCTCGTGATCAAACTCTGTCCCTTTAACCTCCCCGTGATCACACACTCTGTCCCTTTAACCTCCTCGTGATCACTCTCTGTCCATTTAACCTCCTCGTGATCACTCTCTTGCCCTTTAACCTCCTCCTGATCTCACTCTCTGTCCCTTTTACCTCCCCGTTATCTCACTCTCTGCCCCTTTAGACTCCCCATGATCTCACTCTCTGTCCCTTTAACCTCCCCGTGATCTCACTCCATGTCCCTTTAACCTCCCCGTGATCTCACTCTCTGTCCCTTTAAGCTCCCCGTGATCTCACTCCCTGTCCCTTTAACTTCCCCGTGATCTCACTCCCTGTCCCTTTAACCTCCCCGTGATCTCACTCTCTGTCCCTTTAACATCTCCTTGATCTCACTCTCTGTCCCTTTAACCTCCTCGTGATCACTCTCTGGCCCGATAATCTCCCCGTGATTTCACTCTCTGTCCTTTATCCTCCCCGTGATCTCACTCACTGTCCCTTAAACGTGCCCCTGACCTTACTCTCTGTCCCTTTAACCACGACGTGATCTCACACTCGGGCTCTTTAACCTCCCCGTGATCTCATTCTCTGTCCCATTAACCTATCCGTGATCTCACTCTCTGTCCCTTTAAACTCCCCGTGATCTCACTCTCTGTTCCTTTAACCTCCCCGTGATCTAACACTCCGTCCCTTTAACCTCCCCGTGATCTAACTCTCTGTCCCTTTCCCCTCTGCGTGATCTCACTCTCAGTCCCTTTAACCTCCCCGTGATCCCACTCTCTGTCCCTTTAACCTCCCCGTGATCTCACTCTGTCCCTTTAACCTCCCAGTGATCTCTCTCTCTGTCCCTTTACCCTCAACGTGATTTCAATCTCTGTCCCTTTAACCTCGCCGTGATCTCACAATCTGGCCCTTTAACCGCCCCGTGATCTCGTTCTCTGTCCCTTTAACCTCCCCGTGATCTCACTCTCTGTCCCTTTAACCTCCCCGTGATCTCACTCTCTGTCCCTTTAACCTCCCAGTGATCTCATTCTCTGCCCCTTTAACCTCCCCGTGATCTCACTCAATGTCCCTTTAACCTACCCGTGATCTCAATCTCTGTCCCTTTAAACTCTCCGTGATCTCAGTCTCTGTCCCTTTACCCTCCCCGTGATCTCACTATCTGTCCCTTTAACCTCCCCATGATCTCACTCTCTGTCCCATTAGCGTCCCCGTATTCTCAATCTCTGACCCTTTAAACTCCCCTTGATGTTACTCTCTGTCCCTTTAAACTCCTCGAGATCTCACTCTTTGTCCCTTTAACGTCCCCGTGATCTCACTCTCTGTCCCTTTAACCACCCCATTTTCTCACTCTCTCTCCCTTTAACCTCCGCGTGATCTCACTCTCTGTCCCTTTAACATTCCCATGATCTCACTCTCTGTCCCTTTAACCTCGCCGTGATCACTGTCTTTACCTTTAACCTCCGCATGATCTCATTCTCTGTCCCATTAACCTCCCAGTGATCACTCTCTCTGTCCCTTTAACCTAACCGTTATCTCACAATCTGGCCCTTTAACCGCCCCGTGATCTCACTCCCTGTCCCTTTAACCTCCCCGTGATCTCACTCTTTGTCCCTTTAACCTCCCCGTGATCTCACTCACTGTCCCTTTAACCTACCCGTGATCTCAATCTCTGTCCCTTTAAACTCTCCGTGATCTCAGTCTCTGTCCCTTTACCCTCCCCGTGATCTCACTCTCTGTCCCTTTAACCTCCCCATGATCTCACTCTCTGCCCCATTAGCGTCTCCGTATTCTCAATCTCTGACCCTTTAAACTCCCCTTGATGTTACTCTCTGTCCCTTTAAACTCCTCGAGATCTCACTCTCTGTCCCTTTAACGTCCCCGTGATCTCACTCTCTGTCCCATTAATCACCCCATGTTCTCACTCTCTCTCCCTTTAACCTCCCCGTGGTCTCACTCTCTGTCCCTTTAACATTCCCATGATCTCACTCTCTGTTCCTTTAACCTCGCCGTGATCACTGTCTTTACCTTTAACCTCCGCATGATCTCATTCTCTGTCCCTTTAACATCCCAGTGATCACTCTCTCTGTCCCTTTAACCTAAAAGTGATTTCAATCTCTGTCCCTTTAACCTCACCGTGATCTCACAATCTGGCCCTTTAACCGCCCCGTGATCTCATTCTCTGCCCCTTTAACCTCCCCGTGATCTCAAACTCTGTCCCTTTAAACTCCCCGTGTTCTCACTCTCTGTCCCCTTAACCTCCTCGTGATCACTCTCTGTCCCTTTAACCTCCCCGTGATCACACACTCTGTCCCTTTAACCTCCTCGTGGTCACTCTCTTGACCTTTAACTCCCCCTGATCTCACTCTCTGTCCCTTTAACCTCCCCGTTATCTCACTCTCTGCCCCTTTAACCTCCCCGTGATCTCACTCCTTGTCCCTTTAACGTCTCCTTGATCTCACACTCTGTCCCTTTAACCTCCTCTTGATCTCACTCTCAGGCCCTTTAAACTCACCGTGATCTCACTCTCTGTTCCTTTAACCTCCCCGTGATCTCACTCTCATCTCCGTTAACATCTACTTGATCACACCCTCTATCCCTTTTACCTATCCTTGGTCTCACTCTCTGTCCCTTTAACATCCTCGTGATCTCACTCTGTCCCTTTAACCTCCCAGTGATCACTCTCTCTGTCCCTTTAACCTCAACGTGATTTCAATCACTGTCCCTTTAACCTCGCCGTGATCTCACACTCTGGCCCTTTAACCGCCCCGTGATCTCATTCTAGGTCCTTTTAAACTCCGCGTGATCTCACTCTCTGTCCCTTTAACCTCCTCGTGATCTCACTCTCTGTCCTTTTAAACTCCGCGTGATCTCACTCTCTGTCCCTTTAACCTCCCCGTGATCTCACTCTCGGTCCCTTTATCCACCCAGTGAGCTCTCTCTCTGTCCCTTTAAACTCCCGTTCATCTCACTCTCTATTCCTTTTACCTCCCCGTGATCTCACTCTCTGTCCCTTTACCCTCCCCATGATCTCACTCTCTGTCCCATTAACGTACCCGTATTCTCAATCTCTGACCCTTTAAACTCCCCTTGATGTTACCCTCCGTCCCTTTAAACTCCCCGTGATCTCACTCTCTGTCCCTTTAACGTCCCCGTGATCTCAATCTCTGTCCCTTTAACATTCCCTTGATCTCACTCTCTGTCCCTTTACCCTCTGCCGTGATCACTGTCTTTACCTTTAACCTCCCCGTGATCTCATTCTCTGTCCCTTTAACCTCCCCGTGATCTCATTCTCTGCCCCTTTACCCTCCCCGTGATCTCAAACTCTGTCCCTTTAAACTCCCCGTTTCTCACTCTCTGTCCCCTTAACCTCCTCGTGATCAAACTCTGTCCATTTAACCTCCCCGTGATCACACACTCTGTCCCTTTAACCTCCTCGTGATCACTCTCTGTCCATTTAACCTCCTCGTGATCACTCTCTTGCCCTTTAACCTCCTCCTGATCTCACTCTCTGTCCCTTTTACCTCCCCGTTATCTCACTCTCTGCCCCTTTAGACTCCCCATGATCTCACTCTCTGTCCCTTTAACCTCCCCGTGATCTCACTCCATGTCCCTTTAACCTCCCCGTGATCTCACTCCCTGTCCCTTTAAGCTCCCCGTGATCTCACTCCCTGTCCCTTTAACCTCCCCGTGATCTCACTCTCTGTCCCTTTAACCTCCCCGTTATCTAACTCTCTGCCCCTTTAACATCCCCGTGATCTCACTCCCTGTCCCTTTAACCTCCCCGTGATCTCACTCTCTGTCCCTTTAACATCTCCTTGATCTCACTCTCTGTCCCTTTAACCTCCTCGTGATCACTCTCTGGCCCGATAATCTCCCCGTGATTTCACTCTCTGTCCTTTATCCTCCCCGTGATCTCACTCACTGTCCCTTAAACGTGCCCCTGACCTTACTCTCTGTCCCTTTAACCTCGACGTGATCTCACACTCGGGCTCTTTAACCTCCCCGTGATCTCATTCTCTGTCCCATTAACCTATCCGTGATCTCACTCTCTGTTCCTTTAACCTCCCCGTGATCTAACACTCCGTCCCTTTAACCTCCCCGTGATCTAACTCTCTGTCCCTTTAACCTCCCCGTGATCTCACTCTGTCCCTTTAACCTCCCAGTGATCTCTCTCTCTGTCCCTTTACCCTCAACGTGATTTCAATCTCTGTCCCCTTAACCTCGCCGTGATCTCACAATCTGGCCCTTTAACCGCCCCGTGATCTCGTTCTCTGTCCCTTTAACCTCCCTGTGATCTCACTCTCTGTCCCTTTAACCTCCCCGTGATCTCACTCTCTGTCCCTTTAACCTCCCAGTGATCTCATTCTCTGCCCCTTTAACCTCCCCGTGATCTCACTCAATGTCCCTTTAACCTACCCGTGATCTCAATCTCTGTCCCTTTAAACTCTCCGTGATCTCAGTCTCTGTCCCTTTACCCTCCCCGTGATCTCACTATCTGTCCCTTTAACCTCCCCATGATCTCACTCTCTGTCCCATTAGCGTCCCCGTATTCTCAATCTCTGACCCTTTAAACTCCCCTTGATGTTAATCTCTGTCCCTTTAAACACCTCGAGATCTCACTCTTTGTCCCTTTAACGTCCCCGTGATCTCACTCTCTGTCCCTTTAACCACCCCATTTTCTCACTCTCTCTCCCTTTAACCTCCGCGTGATCTCACTCTCTGTCCCTTTAACATTCCCATGATCTCACTCTCTGTCCCTTTAACCTCCCAGTGATCACTCTCTCTGTCCCTTTAACCTAACCGTTATCTCATAATCTGGCCCTTTAACCGCCCCGTGATCTCACTCCCTGTCCCTTTAACCTCCCCGTGATCTCACTCTTTGTCCCTTTAACCTCCCCGTGATCTCACTCCATGTCCCTTTAACCTCCCCGTGATCTCACTCCCTGTCCCTTTAACCTCCCCGTGATCTCACTCCCTGTCCCTTTAACCTCCCCGTTATCTAACTCTCTGCCCCTTTAACATCCCCGTGATCTCACTCCCTGTCCCTTTAACCTCCCCATGATCTCACTCCCTGTCCCTTTAACGTCTCCTTGATCTCACTCTCTGTCCCTTTAACCTCCTCGTGATCACTCTCTGGCCCTTTAACCTCCCCGTGATTTCACTCTCTGTCCCTTTATCCTCCACGTGATCTCACTCGCTGTCCCTTAAACGTGCCCCTGACCTCACTCTCTGTCCCTTTAACCTCGACGTGATCTCACACTCGGGCTCTTTAACCTTCCCGTGATCTCATTCTCTGTCCCATTAACCTTCCAGTGATCTCACTCTCTGTCCCATTAACCTAGCCGTGATCTCACTCTCTGTCCCTTTAAACTCCCCGTGATCTCACTCTCTGTTCCTATAACCTCCCCGTGATCTAACACTCCGTCCCTTTAACCTCCCCGTGATCTAATTCTCTGTCCCTTTAACCTCCCCGTGATCTCACTCTGTCCCTTTAACCTCCCAGTGATCACTCTCTCTGTCCCTTTACCCTCAACGTGATTTCAATCTCTGTCCCTTTAACCTCGCCGTGATCTCACAATCTGGCCATTCAACCGCACCGTGATCTCGTTCTCTGTCCCTTTAACCTCCCCGTGATCTCACTCTCTGTCCCTTTAACCTCCCAGTGATCTCATTCTCTGCCCCTTTAACCTCCCCGTGATCTCACTCACTGTCCCTTTAACCTACCCGTGATCTCAATCTCTGTCCCTTTAAACTCTCCGTGATCTCAGTCTCTGTCCCTTTACCCTCCCCGTGATCTCACTCTCTGTCCCTTTAACCTCCCCATGATCTCACTCTCTGTCCCATTAGCGTCTCCGTATTCTCAATCTCTGACCCTTTAAACTCCCCTTGATGTTACTCTCTGTTCCTTTAAACTCCTCGAGATCTCACTCTCTGTCCCTTTAACGTCCCCGTGATCTCACTCTCTGTCCCATTAATCACCCCATGTTCTCACTCTCTCTCCCTTTAACCTCCGCGTGGTCTCACTCTCTGTCCCTTTAACATTCCCATGATCTAACTCTCTGTCCCTTTAACCTCGCCGTGATCACTGTCTTTACCTTTAACCTCCGCATGATCTCAATCTCTGTCCCTTTAACATCCCAGTGATCACTCTCTCTGTCCCTTTAACCTAAAAGTGATTTCAATCTCTGTCCCTTTAACCTCACCGTGATCTCACAATCTGGCCCTTTAACCGCCCCGTGATCTCATTCTCTGTCCCATTAACCTCCCAGTGATCTCACTCTCTGTCGTTTTAACCTCCCCGTGATCTCACTCTCTGTCCCTTTAACCTCCCAGTGATCTCATTCTCTGCCCCTTTAACCTCCCCGTGATCTCACTCACTGTCCCTTTAACCTACCCGTGATGTCAATCTCTGTCCCTTTAAACTCTCCGTGATCTCAGTCTCTGTCCCTTTACCCTCCCCGAGATCTCACTCTCTGTCCCTTTAACCTCCCCATGATCTCACTCTCTGTCCCATTAGCTTCCCCGTATTCTCAATCTCTCACCCTTTAAACTCCCCTTCATATTACTCTTTGTCCCTTTAAACTCCACGTGATCTCACTCTCTGTCCCTTTAACCTCCCCGTGATCTCACTCACTGTCCCTTTAACCTCCCCGTGATCTCACTCTCTGTCCCTTTAACATCCCCGTGATCTCATTCTCTGCCCCTTTAACCTCCCCGTGATCTCAAACTCTGTCCCTTTAAACTCCCCGTGTTCTCACTCTCTGTCCCCTTAACCTCCTCGTGATCACTCTCTGTCCCTTTAACCTCCCCGTGATCACACACTCTGTCCCTTTAACCTCCTCGTGGTCACTCTCTTGACCTTTAACTCCCCCTGATCTCACTCTCTGTCCCTTTAACCTCCCCGTTATCTCACTCTCTGCCCCTTTAACCTCCCCGTGATCTCACTCCTTGTCCCTTTAACGTCTCCTTGATCTCACACTCTGTCCCTTTAACCTCCTCTTGATCTCACTCTCAGGCCCTTTAAACTCACCGTGATCTCACTCTCTGTTCCTTTAACCTCCCCGTGATCTCACTCTCATCTCCGTTAACATCTACTTGATCACACCCTCTATCCCTTTTACCTATCCTTGGTCTCACTCTCTGTCCCTTTAACATCCTCGTGATCTCACTCTGTCCCTTTAACCTCCCAGTGATCACTCTCTCTGTCCCTTTAACCTCAACGTGATTTCAATCACTGTCCCTTTAACCTCGCCGTGATCTCACACTCTGGCCCTTTAACCGCCCCGTGATCTCATTCTAGGTCCATTTAACCTCCTCGTGATCTCACTCTCTGTCCTTTTAAACTCCGCGTGATCTCACTCTCTGTCCCTTTAACCTCCCCGTGATCTCACTCTCTGTCCCTTTAAACACACCGTGATCTCACTCTCTGTCCCTTTAACCTCCCCGTGATCTCATTCTCTGTCCCATTATCCTCCCCATTATCTCACTCTCTATCCCTTTAAACTCCCCGTCATCTCACTCTGTGTCTCTTTAACCTCCCCATGATCACACTCTCTGTCCCTTTAACCTCCCCCTTATCGCACTCTCTGTACCGTAACCTCCCCGTGAGCTCACTCTCTGTCCCTTTAAGCTCCACCTGATCTCAGTCTCTGCCCCTTTAAACTCCCCGTGATCTCACTCTCTGTCCCTTTAACCACCCCGTGATCTCTCACTTTGTCCCATTTACCTCCCCGTGATCACACTCCCTGTCCCTTTAACATCCCCGTAATCAGACTCTCTGTCCCTTTAACCTCCGCGTTTTCTCACTCTCTGTCCCTTTAACCTCCCCGTAATCAGACTCACTGTCCATTTAACCTCCCCGTGATCTCACTCTCTGTCCCTTTAACCTCTCCGTGATCTAACTCTCTGTCCCTTTAACCTCCCCGAGATCTCACTCTCTGTCCCTTTAACCTCCCCGTGATCTAACTCTCTGTCCCTTTAACCTCACCGTGATCTCACACTCTGGCTCTTTAACCGCCCCGTGATCTCATTCTATGTCCCTTTAACCTTCCAGTGATCTCACTCTCTGTCCCATTAAATCCCCGTGATCTCACTCTCTCTCCCTTTAAACTACCCGCGATCTCACTCTCTGTCCCTTTAACCACCACGTGATCTCTCACTTTGTCCCATTAACCTCCCCGTGATCACACGCCCTGTCCCTTTAACCTCCCCGTAATCAGACTCTCTGTCCCTTTATCCTCCGCGTTATCTCACTCTCTGTCCCTTTAACCTCCCAGTGATCTCATTCTCTGCCCCTTTAACCTCCCCGTGATCTCACACTCTGGCTCCTTAAGCGCCCCGTGATCTCATTCTCTGTACCTTTAACGTCCCAGTGATCTCACTCTCTGTCCCATTAACTTACCCGTGATCTCACTCTCTGTCCCTTTTACCTCCCCATGATCTCACTCTCTGTCCCTTTAACCTCCCCGTTATCTCACTCTCTGCCCCTTTAACCTCTACGTGATCTAACTCTCTGTACTTTTAACCTCCTCGTGATCTAACTCTCTGTCCCTTTAAACTCTCCCTGATCTCACTCTCAGTCCCTTTAACCTCCCCGTGATCTCGCACTCTGGCTCTTTAACCGTCCCGTGATCTCATTCTCTGTCCCTTTAAACTGCCCGTGATCTCACTCTCTGTCCCTTTAACCTCCCCGTGATCATACTCTCTGTCCCTTTAACCACCCCGTGATCTCACTCTCTGTCCCTTTAACCTCACCGTGATCTCACTCACTGTCCCTTTAACCTCCCCGTGATCACATTCTCTGACCCATTATCCTCCCCGTTATCTCACTCTCTGTCCCTTTAAACTCCCTGTGATCTCACTCTGTGTCTCTTTAACCTCCCCGTGATCTCGCACTCTGGCTCTTTAACCTTTCCGTGATCTAACTGTCTGTCCCTTTAACCTCCCCGTGATCTCACTCTCTGTCCTTTAACCTCCCCGTGATCTAATTCTCTGTCCCTTTAACCTCCCCGTGATCTCACTCTCAGTCCCTTTAATCTCCCCGTGATCTCACTCTCTGTCCCTTTAACCTCCCCGTGATCTCACTCTGTCCCTTTAACCACCCAGTGATCACTCTCTCTGTCCCTTTAACCTCCCCATGATCTCACACTCTGTCGTTTTAACGTCCTCGTGATCACTCTCTGGCCCTTTAACCTCACCATGATCTCACTTTCTGTCCCTTTTACTCCTCGTCATCTCACTCTCTGTCCCTTAAACGTGCCCCTAACCTTACTCTCTGTCGCTTTAACCTCGCTGTGATCTCACACTCTGGCTCTTTAACCGCCCCGTGATCTCATTCTCTGTCCTTTTAACCTCCCAGTGATCTCACTCTCTGTGCCATTAACCTACCCGTGTTCTCACTCTATGTCCCTATAACCTCCCCGTGATCTCACTCGCTGTCCCTTTAACCTCCCCGTGATATCACTCACTGTCCCTTTAACCTCCCCGTGATCTAACTCTCTGTACCTTTAACCTCCTCGTGATCTAACTCTCTGTCCCATTAACCTCCCCGTGATCTCACTCTCAGTCCCTTTAACCTCCCCGTGATCTCGCTCTCTGTCCCTTTAACCTCCCCGTGATCTCACTCGGTCCCTATAACCTCCCAGTGATCACTCTCTCTGTCCCTTTAACATCAACGTGATTTCAATCTCTGTCCCTTTAACCTCGCCGTGATCTCACAGTCTGGCTCTTTAACCGCCACTTGATCTCATTCTCTGTCCCTTTAACCTGCCCGTGATCTCACTCTCTGTCCCTTTAACCTCCCCGTGATCTCACTCTCTGTCCCTTTAACCTCCCCGTGATCTCACTCTCTGTCCCTTTAACCTCATCATGATCTCACTCTCTGTCCCTGTAACCTCCCCGTGATCTCATTCTCTGTCCCATTATCCTCCCCGTTATCTCACTCTCTGTCCCTTTAAACTCCCCGTGATCTCACTCTGTGTCTCTTTAACCTCTCCATGATATCACTCTCTGTCCCTTTAACCTCCCCCTGATCGCACTCTCTGTACCGTTAACCTCCCCGTGAGCTCACTCACTTTCCCTTTAAGCTCCCCGTGATCTCAGTCTCTGCCGTTTTAAACTCCCCGTGATCTCACTCACTGTCCCTTTAACCTCCCAGTGATCTCATTCTCTGCCCCTTTAACGTCCCCGTGATCTCACACTCTGGCTCTTTAACCGCCCCGTGATCTCATTCTCTGTACCTTTAACCTCCCAGTGTTCTAACTCTCTGTCCCATTAACCTACCCGTGATCTCACTCTCTGTCCCTTTACCTCCCCGAGATCTCACTCTCTGTCCCTTTAACCTCCCCGTGATCTCACTCTCAGTCCCTTTAATCTCCCCGTGAACTCACTCTCTGTCCCTTTAACCTCCCCGTGATCTCACTCTATCCCTTTAGACTCCCAGTGATCACTCTCTCTGTCCCTTTAACCTCCCCGTGATCTCACTCTCTGTCCCTTTAACCTCCTCGTGATCACTCTCTGGCCCTTTAACCTCCCGTGATCTCACTTTCTGTCCCTTTTAGCTCCTCGTCATCTCACTCTCTGTCCCTTAAACGTGCCCCTGACCTTACTCTCTGTCCATTTAACCTCGCCGTGATCTCACACTCTGGCTCATTAACCGCCCCGTGATCTCATTCTCTGTCCCTTTAACCTCCCAGTGATCTCACTCTCTGTCCCATTAACCTACACGTGTTCTCACTCTCTGTCCCTTTAACCTCCCCGTGAAATCACTCACTGTCCCTTTAACCTCCCCGTGATGTAACTCTCTGTACCTTTAACCTCCTCGTGATCTAACTCTCTGTCCCTTTAACCACCCCCTGATCTCACTCTCTGTCCCTTTAACCTCTCCGTGATCTAACTCTCTGTCCCTTTAACCTCCCCGTGATCTCACTCTCTGTCCCTTTAACCTCACCGTGATCTAACTCTCTCTCCCTTTAACCTCCCCGTGATCTCACTCTCAGTCCCTTTAATCTCCCCGTGATCTCACTCTCTGTCCCTTTAACCTCCCCGTGATCTAACTCTCTGTACCTTTAACCTCCTCGTGATCTAACTCTCTGTCCCTTTAAACTCTCCCTGATCTCACTCTCAGTCCCTTTAACCTCCCCGTGATCTCGCACTCTGTCCCTTTAACCTCCCCGTGATCTCACTCGGTACCTTTAACCTCCCAGTGATCACTTTCTCTGTCCCTTTAACCTCAACGTGATTTCAATCTCTGTCCATTTAACCTCGCCGTGAATCACACTCTGGCTCTTTAACCGCACCGTGATCTCATTCTCTGTCCCTTTAAACTGCCCGTGATCTCACTCTCTGTCCCTTTAACCTCCCCGTGATCTCACTCTCTGTCCTTTTAACCTCCCCGTGATCTAACTCTCTGTCCCTTTAACCACCCCGTGATCACTCACTTTGTCCCTTTAACCTCCCCGTGATCACACTCCCTGTCCCTTTAACCTCCCCGTGATCTCGCACTCTGTCCCTTTAACCTCCCCGTGATCTCACTCGGTACCTTTAACCTCCCAGTGATCACTTTCTCTGTCCCTTTAACCTCAACGTGATTTCAATCTCTGTCCATTTAACCTCGCCGTGAATCACACTCTGGCTCTTTAACCGCACCGTGATCTCATTCTCTGTCCCTTTAAACTGCCCGTGATCTCACTCTCTGTCCCTTTAACCTCCCCGTGATCTCACTCTCTGTCCCTTTAACCTCACAGTGATCTCACTCACTGTCCCTTTAAACACCCCGTGATCACATTCTCTGACCCATTATCCTCCCCGTTATCTCACTCTCTGTCCCTTTAAACTCCCCGTGATCTCACTCTGTGTCTCTTTAACCTCCCCGTGATCTCGCACTCTGGCTCTTTAACCTCCCCGTGATCTCATTCTCTGTATCTTTAACCTCCCAGTGATCTCACTCTCTGTCCCAATAACCAACCCGTGATCTCACTCTCCGTCCCTTTAACCTCCCCGTGATCTCACTCTCTGTCCCTTTAACCTTTCCGTGATCTAACTCTCTGTCCCTTTAACCTCCCCGTAATCTCACTCTCTGTCCCTTTAACCTCCCCGTGATCTAACTCTCTGTCCCTTTAACCTCCTCGTGATCTCACTCTCAGTCCCTTTAATCTCCCCGTGATCTCAGTCTCTGTCCCTTTAACCTCCCCGTGATCTCCCTCTGTCCCTTTAACCACCCAGTGATCACTCTCTCTGTCCCTTTAACCTCCCCATGATCTCACACTCTGTCCCTTTAACCTCCTCGTGATCACTCTCTAGCCCTTTAACCTCACCGTGATCTCACTTTCTGTCCCTTTTAGCTCCTCGTCATCTCACTCTCTGTCCCTTAAACGTGCCCCTGACCTTACTCTCTGTCGCTTTAACCTCGCCGTGATCTCACACTCTGGCTCTTTAACCGCCCCGTGATCTCATTCTCTGTCCCTTTAAACTCCCAGTGATCTCACTCTCTGTCCCATTAACCTACCCGTGTTCTCACTCTATGTCCCTATAACCTCCCCGTGATCTCACTGTCTGTCCCTTTAACCTCCCCGTGATATCACTCACTGTCCCTTTAACCTCCGCGTGATCTAACTCTCTGTACCTTTAACCCCCTCGTGATCTAACTCTCTGTCCCATTAACCTCCCCGTGATCTCACTCTCAGTCCCTTTAACCTCCCGTGATCTCGCTCTCTGTCCCTTTAACCTCCCCGTGATCTCACTCGGTCCCTATAACCTCCGAGTGATCACTCTCTCTGTCCCTTTAACCTCAACGTGATTTCAATCTCTGTCCTTTTAACCTCGCCGTGATCTCACACTCTGGCTCTTTAACCGCCCCGTGATCTCATTCTCTGTCCCTTTCACCTGCCCGTGATCTCACTCCCTGTCCCTTTACCATCCCCGTGATCTCACTCTCTGTCCTTTAAACCTCCCCGTGATCTCACTCTCTGTCCCTTTAACCTCATCGTGATCTCACTCTCTGTCCCTTTAACCTCCCCGTGATCTCATTCTCTGTCCCATTATCCTCCCCGTTATCTCACTCTCTGTCCCTTTAACCTCCCCGTGATCTCAATCTCTGTCCCTTTAACCTGGCCGTGGTCTCACTCTCTCTCCCTTTAACCTCCCCGTGATCTCACTCTCTGTCCCTTTAACCTCCCCGTGATCTCACTCTCTGTCCCTTTAACCTCACCGTGATCTCACTCTCTGTCCCTTTAACCTCCCCGCCATCTCATTCTCTGTCCCATTATCCTCCCCGTTATCTCACTCTCTGTCCCTTTAAACTCCCCGTGATCTCACTCTGTGTCTCTTTAACCTCCCCATGATTTCACTCTCTGTCCCTTTAACCACCCCCTGATCGCGCTCTCTGTACCGTTAGCCTCCCCGTGAGCTCACTCTCTGTCCCTTTAAGCTCCCCGTGATCTCACTCTCTGTCCCTTTAACCTCCCCGTGATCTCACTCCCTGTCCCTTTACCCTCCCCGCGATCTCACTCTCTGTCCCATAAACCTCCCAGTGATCTCACTCTCTGTCCCTTTAACTTCATCGTGATCTCACTCTCTGTCCCTTTAACCTCCCCGTGATCTCAATCTCTGTCCCTTTAACCTGGCCGTGGTCTCACTCTCTCTCCCTTTAACCTCCCCGTGATCTCACTCTCTGTCCCTTTAACCTCCCCGTGATCTCACTCTCTGTCCCTTTAACCTCACCGTGATCTCACTCTCTGTCCCTTTAACCTCCCCGCCATCGCATTCTCTGTCCAATTATCCTCCCCGTTATCTCACTCTCTGTCCCTTTAAACTCCCCGTGATCTCACTCTGTGTCTCTTTAACCTCCCCATGATCTCACTCTCTGTCCCTTTAACCTCCCCCTGATCGCGCTCTCTGTACCGTTAGCCTCCCCGTGAGCTCACTCTCTGTCCCTTTAAGCTCCCCTTTGATCACACTCTCTGTCCCTTTAACCTCCCTGTGATCTCACTCTCTGTCCCTTTAACCACCCAGTGAGCTCTCTCTCTGTCCCTTTAACCTCCCCGTAATCTCACTCTCTGTCCCTTTAACATTCCCGTGATCTCACACTCTGTCCCTTTAACCTCCCGGTGATCTCACTCTCTGTCCCTTTAACCTCACCGTTATCTAACTCTCTCTCCCTTTAACCTCCACGTGATCTCACTCTCAGTCCCTTTAATCTCCCCGTGATCTCACTCTCTGTCCCTTTAACCTCCCCGTGATCTAACTCTCTGTACCTTTAACCTCCTCGTGATCTAACTCTCTGTCCCTTTAAACTCTCCCTGATCTCACTCTCAGTCCCTTTAACCTCCCCGTGATCTCGCACTCTGTCCCTTTAACCTCCCCGTGATCTCACTCGGTACCTTTAACCTCCCAGTGATCACTTTCTCTGTCCCTTTAACCTCAACGTGATTTCAATCTCTGTCCATTTAACCTCGCCGTGAATCACACTCTGGCTCTTTAACCGCACCGTGATCTCATTCTCTGTCCCTTTAAACTGCCCGTGATCTCACTCTCTGTCCCTTTAACCTCCCCGTGATCTCACTCTCTGTCCTTTTAACCTCCCCGTGATCTAACTCTCTGTCCCTTTAACCACCCCGTGATCACTCACTTTGTCCCTTTAACCTCCCCGTGATCACACTCCCTGTCCCTTTAACCTCCCCGTGATCTCGCACTCTGTCCCTTTAACCTCCCCGTGATCTCACTCGGTACCTTTAACCTCCCAGTGATCACTTTCTCTGTCCCTTTAACCTCAACGTGATTTCAATCTCTGTCCATTTAACCTCGCCGTGAATCACACTCTGGCTCTTTAACCGCACCGTGATCTCATTCTCTGTCCCTTTAAACTGCCCGTGATCTCACTCTCTGTCCCTTTAACCTCCCCGTGATCTCACTCTCTGTCCCTTTAACCTCACAGTGATCTCACTCACTGTCCCTTTAAACACCCCGTGATCACATTCTCTGACCCATTATCCTCCCCGTTATCTCACTCTCTGTCCCTTTAAACTCCCCGTGATCTCACTCTGTGTCTCTTTAACCTCCCCGTGATCTCGCACTCTGGCTCTTTAACCTCCCCGTGATCTCATTCTCTGTATCTTTAACCTCCCAGTGATCTCACTCTCTGTCCCAATAACCAACCCGTGATCTCACTCTCCGTCCCTTTAACCTCCCCGTGATCTCACTCTCTGTCCCTTTAACCTTTCCGTGATCTAACTCTCTGTCCCTTTAACCTCCCCGTAATCTCACTCTCTGTCCCTTTAACCTCCCCGTGATCTAACTCTCTGTCCCTTTAACCTCCTCGTGATCTCACTCTCAGTCCCTTTAATCTCCCCGTGATCTCAGTCTCTGTCCCTTTAACCTCCCCGTGATCTCCCTCTGTCCCTTTAACCACCCAGTGATCACTCTCTCTGTCCCTTTAACCTCCCCATGATCTCACACTCTGTCCCTTTAACCTCCTCGTGATCACTCTCTAGCCCTTTAACCTCACCGTGATCTCACTTTCTGTCCCTTTTAGCTCCTCGTCATCTCACTCTCTGTCCCTTAAACGTGCCCCTGACCTTACTCTCTGTCGCTTTAACCTCGCCGTGATCTCACACTCTGGCTCTTTAACCGCCCCGTGATCTCATTCTCTGTCCCTTTAACCTTCCGGTGATCTCACTCTCTGTCCCTTTAACCTCACCGTTATCTAACTCTCTCTCCCTTTAACCTCCACGTGATCTCACTCTCAGTCCCTTTAATCTCCCCGTGATCTCACTCTCTGTCCCTTTAACCTCACCGTGATCTAACTCTCTGTACCTTTAACCTCCTCGTGATCTAACTCTCTGTCCCTTTAACCTCTCCCTGATCTCACTCTCAGTCCCTTTAACCTCCCCGTGATCTCGCTCTCTGTCCCTTTAACCTCCCCGTGATCTCACTCGGTCCCTTTAACCTCCCAGTGATCACTCTCTCTGTCCCTTTAACCTCAACGTGATTTCAATCTCTGTCCCTTTAACCTCGCCGTGAATCACA
>NW_027596856.1:10000-27500 GCF_964194155.1 Cetorhinus maximus
CACCCTCAAAGTCGCACTTTTCTGGGCATTTTTAAAGTGTGACCGTTGTCTGAAAATGTTCTGAAAATCGTGTCCCCGAAAATCTCCGGGTACCCCGCCAACCTCCCCTGCCAACAATTGCAACCGTAAGGTCGGGCGGTAGTCCTACCGTCCAGGAGGCCCCAAAGCCCGCAAAACGCCATTTTGCCATTTTCTCATCGGGACTTCCGAGGGGAACTCATTAACGAGCTCCAGGAGTGGTATGCCAGAAATTGCAACTTGACCCGTCGCCGGGCACACCCGCTACTCTCTGCGGGAATACCCCCACCGGGTGCCGGGTAAAGGCCTCGGATCTGACCTCATGGACTTCCGTCTGCGCACGGATTTTGCTCTCGCGGGCCCAAGAGCCACTTTCCACGGCCTACCAACGCAATCCGAAGTGCATTGGCCAACCATTACAACGGGAAACACTTTGCCTCTCCGCCAGAGACTAAGTCCAATTGGTTAACCATTTCTCAGGAAAACACTTTGACTCTCTGCCAGAGACTAAGTCCAATTGGTTATCCATTTCTCATGGCCGCAATTTGCCTGCCGTTCACAGACTAAGTCCAATTGGTTAACCATTTCTCAGGAAAAGGCTTTGCCTCTCTGCCAGAGACTAAGTCCAATTGGTTAACCATTTCTCAGGAAAACGCTTTGCCTCTCTGCCAGAGACTAAGTCCAATTGGTTAACCATTTCTCTTGAAAACACTTTGCCTCTCTGCCAGAGACTAAGTCCAATTGGTTATCCATTTCTCGTGAAAACACTTTGCCTCTCTGCCAGAGACTAAGTCCAATTGGTTAACCATTTCTCGTGAATACACTTTGTCTCTCTGCCAGAGACTAAGTCCAATTGGTTAACCATTTCTCGTGAAAACACTTTGTCTCTCCGCCAGAGACTAAGTCCAATTGGTTAATCATTTCTCAAGGCCACAATTTGCCTGCCGTTCAGAGACCAAGTCCAATTGGTTAACCATTTCTCTTGAAAACACTTTGCCTCTCTGCCAGAGACTAAGTCCAATTGGTTAACCATTTCTCGTGAAAACACTTTGTCTCTCCTCCAGAGACTAAGTCCAATTGGTTAATCATTTCTCAAGGCCACAATTTGCCTGCCGTTCAGAGACCAAGTCCAATTGGTTAACCATTTCTCTTGAAAACACTTTGCCTCTCTGCCAGAGACGAAGTCCAATTGGTTAACCATTTCTCTTGAAAACACTTTGTCTCTCCGCCAGAGACTAAGTCCAATTGGTTAACCATTTCTCGTGAAAACACTTTGCCTCTCTGCCAGAGACTAAGTCCAATTGGTTAACCATTTCTCGTGAAAACACTTTGCCTCTCTGCCAGAGACTAAGTCCAATTGGTTATCCATTTCTCTTGAAAACACTTTGTCTCTCCGCCAGAGACTAAGTCCAATTGGTTAACCATTTCTCGTGAAAACACTTTGCCTCTCTGCCAGAGACTAAGTCCAATTGGTTAACCATTTCTCGTGAAAACACTTTGCCTCTCTGCCAGAGACTAAGTCCAATTGGTTAACCATTTCTCGTGAAAATACTTGGTCTCTCCGCCAGAGACTAAGTCCAATTGGTTAATCATTTCTCAAGGCCACAATTTGCCTGCCGTTCAGAGAAAAAGTCCAATTGGTTAACCATTTCTCTTGAAAACACTTTGCCTCTCTGCCAGAGACTAAGTCCAATTGGTTAACCATTTCTCTTGAAAACACTTTGTCTCTCCGCCAGAGACTAAGTCCAATTGGTTAACCATTTCTCGTGAAAACACTTTGCCTCTCTGCCAGAGACTAAGTCCAATTGGTTAACCATTTCTCAGGGGCTCACCGAGGGCAATCTGTAACGTCTCGCGGGCCCGGGGGCCCCTTTGCACGGCCTGCCAATGCAATCCGAGCCGCACTGTCCTTCGTTTGGTTAACCATTTCTCAGGGGCACACCGAGGGCACCCTGCATTGTCTCGCGGGCCCGGAGGCCACTTTGCACGGCCTGCCAACGCAATGCGAGGTGCTTCGCCCTTGGCCGCCTTCCCGGCCGGCTTCGGGACGTTTCGGGGGCTCTCACCGGGGCAAATCCGGTCCCCCGGGCGATTAGGAGGCCTCCCCGGGCAGGCCCGGGCTTCAGGCCGCCGCTTTTCCATCCCGGCCGAAAGAGGCGAAAAATGCCGAAAATGGCCAAAAATGGCCGCCGGCAGGGCCTCTCGGTCGGTTTGGCGGCAGCCTGGGTCGGTCCCTGCAGACCTGGAGGCTCGAGAAGGTTTTTGGCGATGTCGACCGATTCTCGATTTGCCACCTCCTACTATTCTGCAGGTACCCCGCCAACCTCCCCTGCCGACAATTCCAACCGTAAGGTCGGGCGGTAGTCCTACCGACGAAGAGGCCCCAAAGCCCGCACAACGCCATTTTGCCCTTTCCTCATCGGGACTTCCGCGGGGAACTCATTAACCAGCTCCATGAGTGGCATGCCAGAAATTGCAACTTGACCCGTCGCCGGGCAGATTCGCTACTCTCTGCGGGAATACCCCCACCGGGTGCCGGGTAAAGGCCTCGGATCTGACCTCATGGACTTCCGTCTGTGCACGGATTTTGCTCTCGCGGGCCCAAGAGCCTCATTGCCCGGCCTGCCAATGCAACCCGAGGTCCATTGGCCTCATTGGTTAATTATTTCTCGAGAAAACACTTTGCCTCTCCGCCAGAGACTAAGTCCAATTGGTTAATCATTTCTCAAGGCCACAATTTGCCTGCCGTTCAGAGACTAAGTCCAATTGGTTAACCATTTCTCTTGAAAACACTTTGCCTCTCTGCCAGAGACTAAGTCCAATTGGTTAACCATTTCTCTTGAATACACTTTGCCTCTCTGCCAGAGACTAAGTCCAATTGGTTAACCATTTCTCGTGAAAACACTTTGCCTCTCTGCCAGAGACTAAGTCCAATTGGTTATCCATTTCTCTGGAAAACACTTTGTCTCTCCGCCAGAGACTAAGTCCAATTGGTTAACCATTTCTCTTGAAAACACTTTGCCTCTCTGCCAGAGACGAAGTCCAATTGGTTAACCATTTCTCGTGAAAACACTTTGTCTCTCTGCCAGAGACTAAGTCCAATTGGTTAACCATTTCTCAGGGGCACACCGAGGGCAACCTGTAACGTCTCGCGGGCCCGGGGGCCCCTTTGCACGGCCTGCCAATGCAATCCGAGCCGCACTGTCCTTCGTTTGGTTAACCATTTCTCAGGGGCACACCGAGGGCACCCTGCATGGTCTCGCGGGCCCGGAGGCCACTTTGCACGGCCTGCCAACGCAATGCGAGGTGCTTCGCCCTTGGCCGCCTTCCCGGCCGGCTTCGGGACGTTTCGGGGGCTCTCACCGGGGCAAATCCGGTCCCCCGGGCGATTAGGAGGCCTCCCCGGGCAGGCCCGGGCTTCAGGCCGCCGCTTTTCCATCCCGGCCGAAAGAGGCGAAAAATGCCGAAAATGGCCAAAAATGGCCGCCGGCAGGGCCTCTCGGTCGGTTTGGCGGCAGCCTGGGTCGGTCCCTGCAGACCTGGAGGCTCGAGAAGGTTTTTGGCGATGTCGACCGATTCTCGATTTGCCACCTCCTACTATTCTGCAGGTACCCCGCCAACCTCCCCTGCCGACAATTCCAACCGTAAGGTCGGGCGGTAGTCCTACCGACGAAGAGGCCCCAAAGCCCGCAAAACGCCATTTTGCCCTTTCCTCATCGGGACTTCCGCGGGGAACTCATTAACCAGCTCCATGAGTGGCATGCCAGAAATTGCAACTTGACCCGTCGCCGGGCAGATTCGCTACTCTCTGCGGGAATACCCCCACCGGGTGCCGGGTAAAGGCCTCGGATCTGACCTCATGGACTTCCGTCTGTGCACGGATTTTGCTCTCGCGGGCCCAAGAGCCTCATTGCCCGGCCTGCCAATGCAACCCGAGGTCCATTGGCCTCATTGGTTAATTATTTCTCGAGAAAACACTTTGCCTCTCCGCCAGAGACTAAGTCCAATTGGTTAATCATTTCTCAAGGCCACAATTTGCCTGCCGTTCAGAGACTAAGTCCAATTGGTTAACCATTTCTCTTGAAAACACTTTGCCTCTCTGCCAGAGACTAAGTCCAATTGGTTAACCATTTCTCTTGAAAACACATTGTCTCTCCGCCAGAGACTAAGTCCAATTGGTTAATCATTTCTCTTGAAAACACTTTGCCTCTCCGCCAGAGACTAAGTCCAATTGGTTAACCATTTCTCGTGAAAACACTTTGCCTCTCTGCCAGAGACTAAGTCCAATTGGTTAACCATTTCTCTTGAAAACACTTTGCCTCTCTGCCAGAGACTAAGTCCAATTGGTTAACCATTTCTCGTGAAAACACTTTGTCTCTCTGCCAGAGACTAAGTCCAATTGGTTAACCATTTCTCTTGAAAACACTTTGCCTCTCTGCCAGAGACTAAGTCCAATTGGTTAACCATTTCTCGTGAAAACACTTTGTCTCTCTGCCAGAGACTAAGTCCAATTGGTTAACCATTTCTCAGGGGCACACCGAGGGCAACCTGTAACGTCTCGCGGGCCCGGGGGCCCCTTTGCACGGCCTGCCAATGCAATCCGAGGCGCACTGTCCTTCGTTTGGTTAACCATTTCTCAGGGGCACACCGAGGGCACCCTGCATTGTCTCGCGGGCCCGGAGGCCACTTTGCACGGCCTGCCAATGCAATCCGAGGTGCTTCGCCCTTGGCCGCCTTCCCGGCCGGCTTCGGGACGTTTCGGGGGCTCTCACCGGGGCAAATCCGGTCCCCCGGGCGATTAGGAGGCCTCCCCGGGCAGGCCCGGGCTTCAGGCCGCCGCTTTTCCATCCCGGCCGAAAGAGGCGAAAAATGCCGAAAATGGCCAAAAATGGCCGCCGGCAGGGCCTGTCGGTCGGTTTGGCGGCAGCCTGGGTCGGTCCCTGCAGACCTGGAGGCTCGAGAAGGTTTTTGGCGATGTCGACCGATTCTCGATTTGCCACCTCCTACTATTCTGCAGGTACCCCGCCAACCTCCCCTGCCAACAATTCCAACCGTAAGGTCGGGCGGTAGTCCTACCGTCCAGGAGGCCCTAAAAGCCCGCAAAACGCCATTTTGCCCTTTCCTCATCGGGACTTCCGAGGGGAACTCAAGAACCAGCTCCAGGAGTGGCATGCCAGAAATTGCAACTTGACCCGTCGCCGGGCAGATTCGCTACTCTCTGCGGGAATACCCCCACCGGGTGCCGGGTAAAGGCCTCGGATCTGACCTCATGGACTTCCGTCTGTGCACGGATTTTGCTCTCGCGGGCCCAAGAGCCACATTGCCCGGCCTGCCAATGCAACCCGAGGTCCATTGGCCTCATTGGTTAATTATTTCTCGAGAAAACACTTTGCCTCTCTGCCAGAGACTAAGTCCAATTGGTTAACCATTTCTCAGGGGCACAGTTTGCCTGCCGTTCAGAGACTAAGTCCAATTGGTTAACCATTTCTCGTGAAAACACTTTGCCTCTCTGCCAGAGACTAAGTCCAATTGGTTAACCATTTCTCGTGAAAACACTTTGCCTCTCCGCCAGAGACTAAGTCCAATTGGTTAACCATTTCTCAGGGGCACACCGAGGGCAACCTGTAACGTCTCGCGGGCCCGGGGGCCTCTTTGCACGGCCTGCCAATGCAATCCGAGGCGCACTGTCCTTCGTTTGGTTAACCATTTCTCAGGGGCACACCGAGGGCACCCTGCATTGTCTCGCGGGCCCGGAGGCCACTTTGCACGGCCTGCCAATGCAATCCGAGGTGCTTCGCCCTTGGCCGCCTTCCCGGCCGGCTTCGGGACGTTTCGGGGGCTCTCACCGGGGCAAATCCGGTCCCCCGGGCGATTAGGAGGCCTCCCCGGGCAGGCCCGGGCTTCAGGCCGCCGCTTTTCCATCCCGGCCGAAAGAGGCGAAAAATGCCGAAAATGGCCAAAAATGGCCGCCGGCAGGGCCTGTCGGTCGGTTTGGCGGCAGCCTGGGTCGGTCCCTGCAGACCTGGAGGCTCGAGAAGGTTTTTGGCGATGTCGACCGATTCTCGATTTGCCACCTCCTACTATTCTGCAGGTACCCCGCCAACCTCCCCTGCCAACAATTCCAACCGTAAGGTCGGGCGGTAGTCCTACCGTCCAGGAGGCCCTAAAAGCCCGCAAAACGCCATTTTGCCCTTTCCTCATCGGGACTTCCGAGGGGAACTCATGAACCAGCTCCAGGAGTGGCATGCCAGAAATTGCAACTTGACCCGTCGCCGGGCAGATTCGCTACTCTCTGCGGGAATACCCCCACCGGGTGCCGGGTAAAGGCCTCGGATCTGACCTCATGGACTTCCGTCTGTGCACGGATTTTGCTCTCGCGGGCCCAAGAGCCACATTGCCCGGCCTGCCAATGCAACCCGAGGTCCATTGGCCTCATTGGTTAATTATTTCTCGAGAAAACACTTTGCCTCTCCGCCAGAGACTAAGTCCAATTGGTTAATCATTTCTCAAGGCCACAATTTGCCTGCCGTTCAGAGACTAAGTCCAATTGGTTAACCATTTCTCTGGAAAACACTTTGCCTCTCTGCCAGAGACTAAGTCCAATTGGTTAACCATTTCTCTTGAAAACACTTTGCCTCTCTGCCAGAGACTAAGTCCAATTGGTTATCCATTTCTCATGGCCGCAATTTGCCTGCCGTTCACAGACTAAGTCCAATTGGTTAACCATTTCTCAGGAAAAGGCTTTGCCTCTCTGCCAGAGACTAAGTCCAATTGGTTAACCATTTCTCAGGAAAACGCTTTGCCTCTCTGCCAGAGACTAAGTCCAATTGGTTAACCATTTCTCTTGAAAACACTTTGCCTCTCTGCCAGAGACTAAGTCCAATTGGTTATCCATTTCTCGTGAAAACACTTTGCCTCTCTGCCAGAGACTAAGTCCAATTGGTTAACCATTTCTCGTGAATACACTTTGTCTCTCTGCCAGAGACTAAGTCCAATTGGTTAACCATTTCTCGTGAAAACACTTTGTCTCTCCGCCAGAGACTAAGTCCAATTGGTTAATCATTTCTCAAGGCCACAATTTGCCTGCCGTTCAGAGACCAAGTCCAATTGGTTAACCATTTCTCTTGAAAACACTTTGCCTCTCTGCCAGAGACTAAGTCCAATTGGTTAACCATTTCTCGTGAAAACACTTTGTCTCTCCTCCAGAGACTAAGTCCAATTGGTTAATCATTTCTCAAGGCCACAATTTGCCTGCCGTTCAGAGACCAAGTCCAATTGGTTAACCATTTCTCTTGAAAACACTTTGCCTCTCTGCCAGAGACGAAGTCCAATTGGTTAACCATTTCTCTTGAAAACACTTTGTCTCTCCGCCAGAGACTAAGTCCAATTGGTTAACCATTTCTCGTGAAAACACTTTGCCTCTCTGCCAGAGACTAAGTCCAATTGGTTAACCATTTCTCGTGAAAACACTTTGCCTCTCTGCCAGAGACTAAGTCCAATTGGTTATCCATTTCTCTTGAAAACACTTTGTCTCTCCGCCAGAGACTAAGTCCAATTGGTTAACCATTTCTCGTGAAAACACTTTGCCTCTCTGCCAGAGACTAAGTCCAATTGGTTAACCATTTCTCGTGAAAACACTTTGCCTCTCTGCCAGAGACTAAGTCCAATTGGTTAACCATTTCTCGTGAAAATACTTGGTCTCTCCGCCAGAGACTAAGTCCAATTGGTTAATCATTTCTCAAGGCCACAATTTGCCTGCCGTTCAGAGAAAAAGTCCAATTGGTTAACCATTTCTCTTGAAAACACTTTGCCTCTCTGCCAGAGACTAAGTCCAATTGGTTAACCATTTCTCTTGAAAACACTTTGTCTCTCCGCCAGAGACTAAGTCCAATTGGTTAACCATTTCTCGTGAAAACACTTTGCCTCTCTGCCAGAGACTAAGTCCAATTGGTTAACCATTTCTCAGGGGCTCACCGAGGGCAATCTGTAACGTCTCGCGGGCCCGGGGGCCCCTTTGCACGGCCTGCCAATGCAATCCGAGCCGCACTGTCCTTCGTTTGGTTAACCATTTCTCAGGGGCACACCGAGGGCACCCTGCATTGTCTCGCGGGCCCGGAGGCCACTTTGCACGGCCTGCCAACGCAATGCGAGGTGCTTCGCCCTTGGCCGCCTTCCCGGCCGGCTTCGGGACGTTTCGGGGGCTCTCACCGGGGCAAATCCGGTCCCCCGGGCGATTAGGAGGCCTCCCCGGGCAGGCCCGGGCTTCAGGCCGCCGCTTTTCCATCCCGGCCGAAAGAGGCGAAAAATGCCGAAAATGGCCAAAAATGGCCGCCGGCAGGGCCTCTCGGTCGGTTTGGCGGCAGCCTGGGTCGGTCCCTGCAGACCTGGAGGCTCGAGAAGGTTTTTGGCGATGTCGACCGATTCTCGATTTGCCACCTCCTACTATTCTGCAGGTACCCCGCCAACCTCCCCTGCCGACAATTCCAACCGTAAGGTCGGGCGGTAGTCCTACCGACGAAGAGGCCCCAAAGCCCGCACAACGCCATTTTGCCCTTTCCTCATCGGGACTTCCGCGGGGAACTCATTAACCAGCTCCATGAGTGGCATGCCAGAAATTGCAACTTGACCCGTCGCCGGGCAGATTCGCTACTCTCTGCGGGAATACCCCCACCGGGTGCCGGGTAAAGGCCTCGGATCTGACCTCATGGACTTCCGTCTGTGCACGGATTTTGCTCTCGCGGGCCCAAGAGCCTCATTGCCCGGCCTGCCAATGCAACCCGAGGTCCATTGGCCTCATTGGTTAATTATTTCTCGAGAAAACACTTTGCCTCTCCGCCAGAGACTAAGTCCAATTGGTTAATCATTTCTCAAGGCCACAATTTGCCTGCCGTTCAGAGACTAAGTCCAATTGGTTAACCATTTCTCTTGAAAACACTTTGCCTCTCTGCCAGAGACTAAGTCCAATTGGTTAACCATTTCTCTTGAATACACTTTGCCTCTCTGCCAGAGACTAAGTCCAATTGGTTAACCATTTCTCGTGAAAACACTTTGCCTCTCTGCCAGAGACTAAGTCCAATTGGTTATCCATTTCTCTGGAAAACACTTTGTCTCTCCGCCAGAGACTAAGTCCAATTGGTTAACCATTTCTCTTGAAAACACTTTGCCTCTCTGCCAGAGACGAAGTCCAATTGGTTAACCATTTCTCGTGAAAACACTTTGTCTCTCTGCCAGAGACTAAGTCCAATTGGTTAACCATTTCTCAGGGGCACACCGAGGGCAACCTGTAACGTCTCGCGGGCCCGGGGGCCCCTTTGCACGGCCTGCCAATGCAATCCGAGCCGCACTGTCCTTCGTTTGGTTAACCATTTCTCAGGGGCACACCGAGGGCACCCTGCATGGTCTCGCGGGCCCGGAGGCCACTTTGCACGGCCTGCCAACGCAATGCGAGGTGCTTCGCCCTTGGCCGCCTTCCCGGCCGGCTTCGGGACGTTTCGGGGGCTCTCACCGGGGCAAATCCGGTCCCCCGGGCGATTAGGAGGCCTCCCCGGGCAGGCCCGGGCTTCAGGCCGCCGCTTTTCCATCCCGGCCGAAAGAGGCGAAAAATGCCGAAAATGGCCAAAAATGGCCGCCGGCAGGGCCTCTCGGTCGGTTTGGCGGCAGCCTGGGTCGGTCCCTGCAGACCTGGAGGCTCGAGAAGGTTTTTGGCGATGTCGACCGATTCTCGATTTGCCACCTCCTACTATTCTGCAGGTACCCCGCCAACCTCCCCTGCCGACAATTCCAACCGTAAGGTCGGGCGGTAGTCCTACCGACGAAGAGGCCCCAAAGCCCGCAAAACGCCATTTTGCCCTTTCCTCATCGGGACTTCCGCGGGGAACTCATTAACCAGCTCCATGAGTGGCATGCCAGAAATTGCAACTTGACCCGTCGCCGGGCAGATTCGCTACTCTCTGCGGGAATACCCCCACCGGGTGCCGGGTAAAGGCCTCGGATCTGACCTCATGGACTTCCGTCTGTGCACGGATTTTGCTCTCGCGGGCCCAAGAGCCTCATTGCCCGGCCTGCCAATGCAACCCGAGGTCCATTGGCCTCATTGGTTAATTATTTCTCGAGAAAACACTTTGCCTCTCCGCCAGAGACTAAGTCCAATTGGTTAATCATTTCTCAAGGCCACAATTTGCCTGCCGTTCAGAGACTAAGTCCAATTGGTTAACCATTTCTCTTGAAAACACTTTGCCTCTCTGCCAGAGACTAAGTCCAATTGGTTAACCATTTCTCTTGAAAACACATTGTCTCTCCGCCAGAGACTAAGTCCAATTGGTTAATCATTTCTCTTGAAAACACTTTGCCTCTCCGCCAGAGACTAAGTCCAATTGGTTAACCATTTCTCGTGAAAACACTTTGCCTCTCTGCCAGAGACTAAGTCCAATTGGTTAACCATTTCTCTTGAAAACACTTTGCCTCTCTGCCAGAGACTAAGTCCAATTGGTTAACCATTTCTCGTGAAAACACTTTGTCTCTCTGCCAGAGACTAAGTCCAATTGGTTAACCATTTCTCTTGAAAACACTTTGCCTCTCTGCCAGAGACTAAGTCCAATTGGTTAACCATTTCTCGTGAAAACACTTTGTCTCTCTGCCAGAGACTAAGTCCAATTGGTTAACCATTTCTCAGGGGCACACCGAGGGCAACCTGTAACGTCTCGCGGGCCCGGGGGCCCCTTTGCACGGCCTGCCAATGCAATCCGAGGCGCACTGTCCTTCGTTTGGTTAACCATTTCTCAGGGGCACACCGAGGGCACCCTGCATTGTCTCGCGGGCCCGGAGGCCACTTTGCACGGCCTGCCAATGCAATCCGAGGTGCTTCGCCCTTGGCCGCCTTCCCGGCCGGCTTCGGGACGTTTCGGGGGCTCTCACCGGGGCAAATCCGGTCCCCCGGGCGATTAGGAGGCCTCCCCGGGCAGGCCCGGGCTTCAGGCCGCCGCTTTTCCATCCCGGCCGAAAGAGGCGAAAAATGCCGAAAATGGCCAAAAATGGCCGCCGGCAGGGCCTGTCGGTCGGTTTGGCGGCAGCCTGGGTCGGTCCCTGCAGACCTGGAGGCTCGAGAAGGTTTTTGGCGATGTCGACCGATTCTCGATTTGCCACCTCCTACTATTCTGCAGGTACCCCGCCAACCTCCCCTGCCAACAATTCCAACCGTAAGGTCGGGCGGTAGTCCTACCGTCCAGGAGGCCCTAAAAGCCCGCAAAACGCCATTTTGCCCTTTCCTCATCGGGACTTCCGAGGGGAACTCAAGAACCAGCTCCAGGAGTGGCATGCCAGAAATTGCAACTTGACCCGTCGCCGGGCAGATTCGCTACTCTCTGCGGGAATACCCCCACCGGGTGCCGGGTAAAGGCCTCGGATCTGACCTCATGGACTTCCGTCTGTGCACGGATTTTGCTCTCGCGGGCCCAAGAGCCACATTGCCCGGCCTGCCAATGCAACCCGAGGTCCATTGGCCTCATTGGTTAATTATTTCTCGAGAAAACACTTTGCCTCTCTGCCAGAGACTAAGTCCAATTGGTTAACCATTTCTCAGGGGCACAGTTTGCCTGCCGTTCAGAGACTAAGTCCAATTGGTTAACCATTTCTCGTGAAAACACTTTGCCTCTCTGCCAGAGACTAAGTCCAATTGGTTAACCATTTCTCGTGAAAACACTTTGCCTCTCCGCCAGAGACTAAGTCCAATTGGTTAACCATTTCTCAGGGGCACACCGAGGGCAACCTGTAACGTCTCGCGGGCCCGGGGGCCTCTTTGCACGGCCTGCCAATGCAATCCGAGGCGCACTGTCCTTCGTTTGGTTAACCATTTCTCAGGGGCACACCGAGGGCACCCTGCATTGTCTCGCGGGCCCGGAGGCCACTTTGCACGGCCTGCCAATGCAATCCGAGGTGCTTCGCCCTTGGCCGCCTTCCCGGCCGGCTTCGGGACGTTTCGGGGGCTCTCACCGGGGCAAATCCGGTCCCCCGGGCGATTAGGAGGCCTCCCCGGGCAGGCCCGGGCTTCAGGCCGCCGCTTTTCCATCCCGGCCGAAAGAGGCGAAAAATGCCGAAAATGGCCAAAAATGGCCGCCGGCAGGGCCTGTCGGTCGGTTTGGCGGCAGCCTGGGTCGGTCCCTGCAGACCTGGAGGCTCGAGAAGGTTTTTGGCGATGTCGACCGATTCTCGATTTGCCACCTCCTACTATTCTGCAGGTACCCCGCCAACCTCCCCTGCCAACAATTCCAACCGTAAGGTCGGGCGGTAGTCCTACCGTCCAGGAGGCCCTAAAAGCCCGCAAAACGCCATTTTGCCCTTTCCTCATCGGGACTTCCGAGGGGAACTCATGAACCAGCTCCAGGAGTGGCATGCCAGAAATTGCAACTTGACCCGTCGCCGGGCAGATTCGCTACTCTCTGCGGGAATACCCCCACCGGGTGCCGGGTAAAGGCCTCGGATCTGACCTCATGGACTTCCGTCTGTGCACGGATTTTGCTCTCGCGGGCCCAAGAGCCACATTGCCCGGCCTGCCAATGCAACCCGAGGTCCATTGGCCTCATTGGTTAATTATTTCTCGAGAAAACACTTTGCCTCTCCGCCAGAGACTAAGTCCAATTGGTTAATCATTTCTCAAGGCCACAATTTGCCTGCCGTTCAGAGACTAAGTCCAATTGGTTAACCATTTCTCTGGAAAACACTTTGCCTCTCTGCCAGAGACTAAGTCCAATTGGTTAACCATTTCTCTTGAAAACACTTTGCCTCTCTGCCAGAGACTAAGTCCAATTGGTTAACCATTTCTCAGGGGCACACCGAGGGCAATCTGTAACGTCTCGCGGGCCCGGTGGCCCCTTTGCACGGCCTGCCAATGCAATCCGAGGCGCACTGTCCTTCGTTTGGTTAACCATTTCTCAGGGGCACACCGAGGGCACCCTGCATTGTCTCGCGGGCCCGGAGGCCACTTTGCACGGCCAGCGAATGCAAGCCGAGGTGCTTCGCCCTTGGCCGCCTTCCCGGCCGGCTTCGGGACGTTTCGGGGGCTCTCACCGGGGCAAATCCGGTCCCCCGGGCGATTAGGAGGCCTCCCCGGGCAGGCCCGGGCTTCAGGCCGCCGCTTTTCCATCCCGGCCGAAAGAGGCGAAAAATGCCGAAAATGGCCAAAAATGGCCGCCGGCAGGGCCTGTCGGTCGGTTTGGCGGCAGCCTGGGTCGGTCCCTGCAGACCTGGAGGCTCGAGAAGGCGTTTGGCGATGTCGACCGATTCTCGATTTGCCACCTCCTACTATTCTGCAGGTACCCCGCCAACCTCCCCTGCCGACAATTCCAACCGTAAGGTCGGGCGGTAGTCCTACCGACGAAGAGGCCCCAAAGCCCGCAAAACGCCATTTTGCCCTTTCCTCATCGGGACTTCCGAGGGGAACTCATGAACCAGCTCCAGGAGTGGCATGCCAGAAATTGCAACTTGACCCGTCGCCGGGCGCACTCGCTGCTCTTTGCGGGAATACCCCCACCGGGCGCCGGGTAAGAGCCTCGGATCTGACCTCATGGGCTTCCGTCCTCGCACGGATTTTGCTCTCCCGGGCCCAGGGGCCACTTTCCCCGGCCTTGCGAAGGCAATCGGAGGTGCTTCGCCCTCGAAACCGCCTTCCCGGCCGGCTTCGGGACGTTTCCGGGGCAAATCCGGTCCCGCGGGCGAAGGGGAGCCTTCCCCGGGCACGCCCGGGCTTCAGGCCGCCGCTTTCCGTGACCTACCGAAAGACGCGAAAAATGCCGAAAATGGCCAAAAATGGCCGCCCGGCACGGCCTCGCGGTCGGTTTGGGGGCAGCCTGGGTCGGTCCCTGCAGACCTGGAGGCTCGAGAAGGCACTTGGCGATGTCGACCGATTCTCGATTTGCCACCTCCTACTATTCTGCAGGTACCCCGCCAACCTCCCCAGCCAACAAATCGCAAATGCCGATCGGCGGGTGACCGTCCGGTAGTCATGCCGACGAAGAGGCGCCTAGGCCCCGCAAACGCTTCCAAATCCGACCCCATCCCGGACCGGTTCTTTTTTAAAAAAGGCTCCCAGGATTCCGGATTTTTTCCTGCCGCACTCGGGACCACCCGACGGACACGAAACCGGGAACCTTTCCCCGGTCCGACCCTCCTCGGCCCGGCCAGCCGACGTCGAAGCGGCCGACTGGTTAATGATTTCACCCTGCTCCGACGTGACGCGTTTTCCAACCGCGCATGCGCGGCTCTGCCTCCCGAACCGCCCCCTCACGTGGGGGCTCTGGGTCCGCCCCCCGGCAGCCATTTCCTCCTGCCGGTCCGTTATTTTACGCCGTTTTTCGCCCTCCAGCCCTGCCGGAATGCTGCCTGCTCGCTGGTTAACCATTTCGCTCCCTGCACTTCGGCTTCTGCCCAGCTGGGGAAGCCCGCTGCTGCCTCTAACCGTACTCACGGGCGGGCGGCTCGGCTGCGCGGCCTCCGGCCACGCCCCCTCACCTGGTTTGCTGGGAACCCGCCCCCGGCAGCCTGTTAGTCGTGCCGGTTCGGTCTTATCGGCCCTTTTTGCACCTTCCCTGCCTGCTGGCATGCTTCGGCTCACCGGTCAACCGGTTCCCCGTTCTCCACTTAGACTTTTGAGCTGCGGGGCTGGTCTGCCGCGAACTGCACCCGTATTACGGGGCGGGCGGCTCTACTGCCCGTACGGCTGCCCTGCCTGTTAACTGGTTAACCGTTTCCCCGTCCACTACTTCGTCCCTAGACCTGCCGGTGTGTTCTGCAGCTAACTGCACCCGTATTACGGGGCGGGACGCTCCGCTTACCGGCCGGCTGCCATGCCTGCTTAACTGGTCAACCATTTACTCACATATACTTAGCCCCTGGAGCTGCTGGGCTGGTCGGCGCCCTAACTGCACCCTTGTTGCCGGGAGGTCGGCACTAATTGCCGGCCGGCCGGCTGCCCTGCCTGCTAACTGGTAAACCCTTTACCCACATGTACTTAGCCCCTGGATACTGATGGGCTGTTCTGCACCTAACTGCACCCTGATTAGCGGGCGGGCGGCTCTAATTGCCGGCCGGCTGCTCTGCCTGCTAACTGGTTAACCATTGACCCACATGTACTTAGCCCCTGGAAACTGAGGGGCTGTTCTGCACCTAACTGCACCCTTATTAGCGGGCGGACAGGCGGCCGGCTCTAATTACCGGCCGGCCGGCTGCCCTGCCTTGCTAACTGGTTAACCATTTACCCACATGTACTTAGCCCCTGGAAACTGATGGGCTGTTCTGCACCTAACTGCACCCTGATTAGCGGGCGGGCGGCTCTAATTGCCGGCCGGCTGCTCTGCCTGCTAACTGGTTAATCATTTACACACATGTACTTAGCCCCTGGAAACTGATGGGCTGTTCTGCACCTAACTGCACCCTTATTAGCGGGCGGGCGGCTGTAATTACCGGCCGGCTGCCCTGCCTGCTAACTGGTAAACCCTTTACCCACATGTACTTAGCCCCTGGATACTGATGGGCTGTTCTGCACCTAACTGCACCCTGATTAGCGGGCGGGCGGCTCTAATTGCCGGCCGGCTGCTCTGCCTGCTAACTGGTTAACCATTGACCCACATGTACTTAGCCCCTGGAAACAGAGGGGCTGTTCTGCACCTAACTGCACCCTTAATAGCGGGCGGACAGGCGGCCGGCTCTAATTACCGGCCGGCCGGCTGCCCTGCCTGCTAACTGGTTAACCATTTACCCACATGTACTTAGCCCCTGGAAACTGATGGGCTGTCCTGCACCTAACTGCACCCTTATTAGCGGGCGGACAGGCGGCCGGCTCTAATTACCGGCCGGCCGGCTGCCCTGCCTTGCTGACTGGTTAACCATTTACCCACATGTACTTAGCCCCTGGAAACTGACGGGCTGTCCTGCACCTAACTGCACCCTGATTAGTGGGCGGACAGGCGGCCGGCTGTAATTACCGGCCGGCTGCGCTGCCTGCTAACTGGTTAACCATTTACCCACATGTACTTAGCCCCTGGAAACTGATGGGCTGTCCTGCACATAACTGCACCCTTATTAGCGGGCGGGCGGCCTCAATTACCGGCCGGCTGCCCTGCCTGCTAACTGGTTAACCATTTACCCACATGTACTTAGCCCCTGGAGCTGCTGGGCTGTTCTGCACCTAACTGCACCCTGATGAGCGGGCGGGCGGCTCCAATTACCGGCCGGCTGCCCTGCCTGCTAACTGGTTAATCCTTTACCCACATGTACTTAGCCCCAGGAGCTGCTGGGCTGGTCGGCACCTAACTGCAGCCCTATGGCCGGGCGGGCGGCCTCAATTACCGGCCGGCTGCCCTGCCTGCTAACTGGTTAACCATTTACCCGCACGTACTTAGCCCCTGGAGCTGCTGGGCTGGTCGGCACCTAACTGCACCCGTATGGCCGGGAGGTCGGCTCTAATTGCCGGCCGGCTGCCCTGCCTGCTAACTGGTTAACCATTTACCCGCATGTACTTAGCCCCTGGAGCTGCTGGGCTGGCCGGCACCTAACTGCACCCTTATCACCGGGCGGGCGGCTCTAATTACCGGCCGGCCGGCTGCCCTGAGCTGCTAACTGGTTCACCATTTACCCACATGTACTTAGCCCCTGGAGCTGCTGGGCTGGCCGGCACCTAACTGCACCCTTATCACCGGGCGGGCGGCTCTAATTACCGGCCGGCCGGCTGCCCTGCCTGCTAACTGGTTAACCATTTACCCAAATGTACTTAGCCCCTGGAAAATGATGGGCTGTTCTGCACCTATCTGCACCCTGATTAGCGGGCGGGCGGCTCTAATTGCCGGCCGGCTGCTCTGCCTGCTGACTGGTTAACCATTTACCCACATGTACTTAGCCCCTGGAGCTGCTGGGCCTGTCGGCACCTAACTGCACCCTTATCACCGGGCGGGTGGCTCTATTTACCGGCCGGCTGCCCTGCCTGCTAACTGGTTAATCATTTACCCACATGTACTTAGCCCCAGGAGCTGCTGGGCAGGTCGGCACCTAACTGCAGCCCTATGGCCCGGCGGGCGGCCTCAATTACCGGCCGGCTTCCCTGCCTGCTAACTGGTTAACCATTTACCCACATGTACTTAGCCCCTGGAGCTGCTGGGCTGGTCGGCACCTAACTGCACCCGTATGGCCGGGAGGTCGGCTCTAATTACCGGCCGGTTGCCCTGCCTGCTAACTGGTTAATCATTTACCCACATGCACTTCGCCCCTGGAGCTGCTGGGCTGGTCGGCACCTAACTGCAGCCCTATGGCCGGGCGGTCGACTCCAATTACCGGCCGGCTGCCCTGCCTGCTAACTGGTTAACCATTTACCCACACGTACTTAGCCCCTGGAGCTGCTGGGCTGGTCGGCACCTAACTGCACCCGTATGGCCGGGAGGTCGGCTCTAATTACCGGCCGGCTGCCCTGCCTGCTAACTGGTTAACCGTTTACCCACCC